>NC_132916.1:24401824-24701824 GCF_047675955.1 Chlorocebus sabaeus | reverse complement strand
GCTCTTCACTGGCTTCACCACATTTTGATAGCAAGAATTAGATGCTCATCTCTTATCCTAACAGAGCTCGCTCATTCCGCAAATTTAAGGGGGGCAATTGCAGGCCAGACGGAAAGCCCTGCTCTCATGGAGTTTACATTCTAAGGAGAGCAGTTTTACAAGCCCACATAGGTACACTGTGTAGTGTACCAAGTGGTATAGGTGCCATGGAGAAAAATAAAGAGGAGAGGAAGAAAGAGTAGTGCCTTTTAAAATAAGAGATGGTTGTAGAGGGCCTCACTGAGAAGGTGACATTCGGACTAAGACCTGAAGGAGGTGACACTGATTATTTAACATTGTCTCCTTTCCTCAGTTTCTAAAATAGCACTATTTCCCAGGTTCTTCTCTCTTTCTCTCCCTGCTCCCTTTTGATTTCACCGCCACTGGTTGGCCTGCAAATTCTGTAATTTCCCCAAGGGTTTAGCTCTATTTCTCCTGTCACAGCTTCAAGGCCACCCAGGTAATCTCACTCAACACCAGCCTCTCAAATCCTTTCTCCACATGAAAACGACTGGTTTCTCTAGTCTAGACTCTCCTCCAGAACTCCAGATTTTTGTTTCCTACTGCAAACTGGACACATCTAAATGGAAATCTGCATACACTTGAAGTTTAGCATCTCCAAAACAAGGATGCATTATCTCCTTCTCCCAGAATTCTACTCATACAAAATCTCACTAAATCTTGGTTATTGATGCCACCTTCTGCTTAGTGCCTTCACTGAAACCTTGAAGTAAACCTCTCTCTGCCACCAATGAAGTCCATATCCAGAAACATCTTTGAATTAGATTCTCGCCTTTCTATATTCCCCTTCTGACTGCCCCATTTCAGGCTTGACCATCTCTGCTGCAGCTGCCTTCTCTGATCTCCTCTTCCCCTCCACTTCCTCTTCAGATCACTGTCTTCATTCTGCCAAACAAAATACAATTAAACAAATGCCACATCTAAGCATGCTATTCTTCTGCTTAGAAACCTCTGTTAGAACTCTAGTGCTTACAGAGCAACTCCGAGTTTCTCAAGTTGACATTTCAAGCTCCAAAATCTGTTGCAGGTATAGCTCCTTTGCCGTCTCTGGTTCACCAAATTCATCACCTCAGAATACACTAGGTTGGTCCTATCCCCAGACCCAGCACACTTTGCCCCTTCATTCCTTCTGCTTAGAATGCTCTTTCTCTCTTCTCCAGTCCAAGCTTCTGTTCAAGGTTCTGCTCAAACATCAGCTCCTCTAAGGCCTGATTGTCCCCCAGGCCTCTGGTCACTCAGGCTCTGGGCCGCCTGCCTATTCAGCATTGTCTGTTCAGCTGTGTCGTCATTATATCTGTCTTCAGGCCAGTTGCCCCTGCTGGACTTCCTGCTCCTTGAGAGCAGGGTCTGACTCACCTTGTCTCTGCCTGGACTAAGGCCTTATTCACAAAGATAGAGACCATGAAAATCTTAAGACTTTCCTTCATGGAGAGCCTGTCAGTTTGATGTATCAGTGTAAACTTACACACACATACACCCTATGGCACTAGTCTATGGACTTGCTCCTTGTTAAACCTCTCATCTCCTAAACGCCGCCTCTCCTGGACTCTTTCCAGAGTCACTGGCCAGCTTTCTTCTGCCTACAAACTTTAGACTGCCAGCCCTTCCATATTGACCAACCAATGCCTACTACACGACTATTTCCAACCCTGCTATTACTCATTATAGAATATATAGGCTGTGATTCCCCCCCAGAACTGTGTGTGTGTGCGTGTGTGTGTGTGTGTGTGAGAGAGAGAGAGAGAGAGAGAGAGAGAGAGAGAGAGAGAGAGACAGAGACAGTGTGTGTGTGTTGTATGGATGTATTTTCTTTGTTCATTTCAGTGGATCCTGAGTCTTACAGGGCATTAGCCTTGTCCACCAATTACTCTGGATCTTTCCCATTGGGCTGCATGCCCCAGATGTTTACAAATTTAGAATGAACAAAAAGGGTTCATGTGGCTAGTTTTCTATGCCCTGTTTCCTGCCAGACCTGCTCTACTCCATCTCTCTACACTTTGGGCTGAAAGTCACTAACTTCTGTCCTCCTGCTCCCATTTCTCCAGATGGCCCAGAGGGCTCTCTATTCTCTCTGTTTTGCCTCCCCAGACCCTGGATGGCTTCATCTTCGTGGTAGCCCCAGATGGGAAGATCATGTACATCTCAGAGACAGCCTCAGTCCACTTGGGTCTTTCTCAGGTAGGTGAGTGGTTCACATATCCCACCTGCAGTGTTTACAGCCAGAGCTGGAAGCAGGGGTAGGGGGCTGGGTCAGGGGTTGGGTGTACTTCTCTAAACCTGGAGCTGGACATCTCACAGCTGGCAGGAAGACTCTTAAATGGGTCTGAGTCTCTCCATTTCTCCACTTCCCTTCTCCTTTACCTTCCACCCTAGGCCCAAACAATGGCTCATTTTTTGAGTCCCTGTGGTAAACCAGAAAACAAGAGAGGAGGTTACATACTTATTTCATGATATCTTTATCAGAACTTTGCCAGGGTGCTGCTGCTGATGTTGCTACTACTACTATTACTGCTATTATTGTTATCATCATTATTACTGCTATTTTTATTATTATATAGACAAGGAAGCTGAATCTTAGATAGGCTGCAATAGGTAGCGAGAAGCAGAGCTGGCATTAGAACTCAGGGCCGAATCCAGAATTCTGGCTGCTGTCCTCATGGTCCTGCAGCTCCCCTGGCCTAATCTTTCAGTCCCTTCACCGGGCATTCCACCGCCACGGGGGCGGCGACATCCTCCTCTTTACAGGTAGAGCTGACCGGAAACAGCATTTATGAATACATTCACCCGGCAGACCACGACGAGATGACGGCGGTGCTCACCGCCCATCAGCCCTACCACTCTCACTTCGTGCAGGGTAAGGTAGACATGTGCCTGCGACGCTCAGGCCCATCGCGGTCCGCTTGTGATTTTCCCCCAATTAGTCGTGGCAGAGACGCTTGTCGTCCCACGCCGCCGGTATCACACGTCCTGAGCTTCCCTCCATTCCTCTCTCCCAGAGTATGAGATCGAGCGCTCCTTCTTCCTGAGGATGAAGTGCGTCTTGGCCAAGCGTAACGCCGGCCTCACCTGTGGCGGCTACAAGGTGTGTGGCTGGAAGATCCGCTCCGGGTGGAGTCAGAGGCGGCAAGAAGCGAGGCGCGTGAGGGTGGGAGGAATGTCCCCACCCATAGGACTACCCGCGAGGGCGCCCCCAGCTTGCGTCGAGGAGCCGCAGGCCAGGACTCTCCAAGAGGGCCACAGAACTTTGTGAACACCTGGGGACTATGCTTAAAGACAAAGTCTAACTGGGTGCCAATACTGGATGGCCGCGGTGGCTATGAACTTGTGACCCTTAGAGATGGGCCTTAAGGGTTCGTAAGGCCTCTGAAGGGGCGGGTAACTTTGGTGGATCCCTAAGAGTTTATGCGTAGCGTTACAGAAGAGGTTAGAAACCAGAGCTTTAGTTCGAAGCTATGGGTCTCACTTTGAATGTCGTTGAACGTCATTAGCAGGTTTCAGGGCCCTACTTCGCTATTCGGATGCGTTAGGGTTGGTGGGGCCAGGCCTCTACATTTTTTATGAGCTCCCAGGTGAGTTCAGTGTGGCTGTGCAGTCACTTTCTTAAGACACCTTAGAGCACCAATAACTGGATTCCTTAGTGCGTGGGCGTGGTCAGCACAGCATTTATGACTGAGTCGAGTTTCAACATGTTTCAGCCCCTTCTCCACCTTTTGGGGGCTCTTCCTCACTGTGGCTGAGTCTCCTTCCCTCTTCCTCTGCCTCAGGTCATCCACTGCAGCGGCTACTTGAAGATCCGCCAGTACAGCCTGGACATGTCCCCCTTCGATGGCTGCTACCAAAACGTGGGCCTGGTGGCCGTGGGCCACTCGCTGCCTCCCAGCGCCGTCACGGAGATCAAGCTACACAGCAATATGTTTATGTTTCGCGCCAGCCTGGACATGAAGCTCATCTTTCTGGACTCCAGGTGGGTGGGCAGGGCCGGAAAGGGCTTCCCTTAGCCTGAGGGCGGCCCTGCTTAGTGACTGAAAGCTTTCCGTTTATCCTATGAGCCCATTTTGCAGATGAGGCGACTGAACCGTCCCTGGAAAGTGAGGGCGGACAGCTAGGTCTCAGAGGGCTGTCGAGGGTGTGTTTTGAGGGGTATCCCTGCACCCCCACCTGCACTCATCCTGCAGGGATTGCTCTCCTCAGGGTGGCGGAGCTGACGGGGTACGAACCTCAGGACCTGATTGAGAAGACCCTGTACCACCATGTGCACGGCTGCGACACCTTCCACCTGCGCTGCGCGCACCATTTGCGTAAGGCGCCACCCTGCCCCGTACCCAGGCAAACTTGGCGCTTCCCCTGGTTAGGGGGTGGGGGAGCCACGATTTAAGGGGACAGGTGGGAGCCCAGGGAGGTTGGTGGTGGTGTGTGAGGCCTCCTGAGGGGCTGCTCTAACACTGGTCCCACCTAATTCTCTAACATCCGCGGGCCGCTAATACAGGCGGAAGAAGCATTTCTGGGAGAAATCCGTCCCCCGCCCCCCGCAAAGGTATATTATTCTCCTATTGGTATTTTTTTCCCATCTGCGAACCACACTAAAGATGAACAAAAACCAAGGCTGGAACTCACTTGTGTTGACTTGCCTGGCTTTTGATACAGCTTTGCTTTGAGCGTGATCTCCCGGGCAGGGAACGTGAGGGCCGGAGTTCAGCTGCCCAGAGCTTTACTTCCATAGTTAGAAAGCAAATCTGGAGGAAACCCCCAGCTATAAGTGTTCCCCTCTTTGCTAATGGTGAAGACAACTGACCACCCCGGTATCATCCCCATGAGGGTGACCGGAGGGCTCGATGCAATATAACAAGACAATCAATTCTTTTGGGAATTTGCCTGTCCTCTCCCTTTCCTGCCTGGTGAGGTTATTAGGGCCCACAGGGGGCCCTCAATTCTCACCACCAGGGATTGCATTTGGGACTAGTCCCGAGCAGGCTAGTTCACCACCATTTGCCTCCTGTCTCTCCGTCAGTGCTGGTGAAGGGACAGGTGACCACCAAGTACTACAGGTTCCTGGCGAAACACGGAGGCTGGGTATGGGTGCAGAGCTACGCGACCATCGTGCACAACAGCCGCTCCTCCAGGCCACACTGTATCGTCAGCGTCAACTATGTCCTCACGTGAGTGCAAGACTGAGACCCCTTCACCCACTCCAGGCGACCCTGCTCTCTGCGAGAGTGCGGGGTGGCGGCGCAGCCGGGTTAGACAAGGCTCGGGCCACTGGGAATGCCGTTTTGACCCTCGAGTGCTGGCTGCGCCAAGAGGAGGCAGGTCGAACACTTTCATCTTTTTGAAGAGGCTTTCTTTGTTATATTCTAGAGAAAGATTTAGGAGTTTTTCCATCACAGTCCATATTTGCTTTCTTCTCTTTCTTTTTCTCTCTTAACCTTTTAAGCGAACTCTGCATTAAATAAAACTTAATGCGGCAGAAAGAAAAAAAGAGAGAGAGGAAAGGATCCGACGTACGGAGGCATTTATCGTGAACAAACAGGACATCTGTTTCATTTTTTCAAATCTGGGGTTTGAAGTTCTTAATTTTAACCAGAGTCTCCAATCAAAGTTAAGAGTTCTGAGAGAGTGGTTTTCCCCCTGAACCACAAAGGGGGCTTAAGTGACCAGGAGGATCTGACTTTAACTCGCAGAAAGCTAAGGGACCCCAGCGAATGCTGCAAGTCTTGGCCGGTGCCCAGGCCCCGCGCGGGGTGTAATTGCTTCACTGAGTGAGGAGCGGAGCTCTGGGTGCCACCTGCGGGTGCGACTGACAGGGAGGCTGCAGAGGCCTGCATTTCAGCCTTATTCTTGCTAGAAACAATAACAGTTTCTGGTTACCAGTGTGGCACTGCAGGTTGATCACGTGGCCTGGTGTGTGGCTGGTGAAGAAAGCACGTTCTGTATAATGTTTGTGAAAGTCCAGTTGCTTAGGATTGAAGCCTTTATGAAGAACTCTTTTGTGTGTGCAGTTGCGCTCCCCCCACCTTTTTTTTGGTAGAGGCTGAAATTCTTGTGATTTTAGGGAATCTCATAGGTTGTTTACTTTGGAAGTTGGAAGTGTTGACACACCAGGCACTTAGTAGAATGCTATTTAGACATTAGGAAGTTGGTGAAGGGGTGCTATTTGGAATCAGACTATACTATAGGTGATGAGGACTAGATTCGTTTCACGTTGTTTTAAATTGCCAAATTAAAAATGTAGTAGTTGGAAATATTATGCTTGGCAGTAAGACTGTTTGTTCTGTGTCTTGTTTAATAAGAAAATTTAATTCAATAGACTTAGAAAATGAATTTGGCTTAGATGAGGATTCAGCATTCAAGAATAGTAGCTGACAATTAAGAATAATCTTTTACTTTTTTTCATCTTAGTAAACAGTGTTAATATTATATAATTCTTGTAATATCAAGAAGGCTGTATATTTTAATACAAAACAGAAAATTTACCAATATTTTGGGTTTCATGAAACAAAACCATCAATTTTATGAATACAGTTGTTCATATTATTAAAATAAATGCAAGAGAGAATGGCAAAGCATAATTCATAAAATAGGCCACTCTGTGAAGCAGTAGTATTAAAGGGTGAAAAATTACGTCTGCTTACCATGGAAAGGAAACGGACATTCTTTAAGAAGGTACTTTGTATGTCTGAGACATCACAAGCGTTGCACATACACTCTGTTCTCTGGTGGGTGCCTGTGGTTAGTAATCATTTTTTATCAAACAGCAGGGTATATAGTCACACAGACCCATACAAATGATCCAAATGCAAGTTAGACCTCCCAATGGGTAAACTTAATTTATGTTTGGAGTCATTTTGAAATATTCTGTTTTGTTTTCCAGTAGATAAGTGTACATTTTTTCTTCTGTTGATTCTGTCATTCCTGACTTTACATACTCCTTCAGAACTGTAGAATTAGAGGATCAACTTTACATCAAATTTAAAAAGATGTAATGAGGATAAATAAATGATTAATAGAAGGAAAAAGAGCATGGTGCACATTAAAACATTTTATACCTCTGAATGAAAATGGAAATAAACACACAGAAGCATATATACACAGCACACAAGATGAAAAGCTGAAATTGATTACCCTTTTATGAGTCTCAGCTTCAGTTTCTTGTATGAAAATTCTTAGGACAATTTTTATAGCTGCAAATGTGGAAATTGCTTTAGATGAAATGTCATCAAGTGGCTCTGTGTATGTTGACAGGATTTTCATAATGAACAGGTTGCAGTTTGTTTGATGTGCATATCACACATCTGGCTGGAAGTTACTGATTTACATTGTCTTAGCAAATTAAATAGATGACTATTGATTCTCCATGGTTGTAGTGAACTACCACATACATTTGTTTTTTAGGGCTACTTCCCTATGAAGCCTGAGAATGACAAGTGAATTCTTTCTAAATACACCACCTCAAACAAAGTACTTAAAACCACAAGCTCCCAAATAGTTTGACATGCCAGATGTTTTCCAAATTTAAATGTTTTAATAGCATATATTTTAAAGGGATTTTCATGTCATGAAAGTAGAGATTTTAAATAAGCCTTGGTCAATTGAGGTTGTGATGTTTTGGTAGAGGCAACATTCATAAGCTCATTAATTTTCTAATTTCCTGATTTATTGCTGAAGTTAAAATATACCTACAAAAATAAGTTATTATCTAACAAAAGCAACAATGATTAGACTTATTTAGTAACCTTGTTTTAATAAGTGGTTGCAACAGGGCATATAGGAAAACTGGATGATTTTAGAGGCAGGTGGTACATGCCTTGGTGCTTTTTACTGACTTTTGTATGCCCACTACATGTTCTGAAAATCTGGAGAGGTGAGCGAGAAGATACTGTGATTAAATTCTGAAAATTCCCTTAGTTTTTCTGGGTCTCTGAGGTTCAGTGAAGCTTCTATAGCTTTTCATTAAACCCTCGTTCCAAAACAAAACAAAACAAATCAGTTCATGATTTTCTGTAAGACACACATACCCTGTTAGCTTTACTTTACACATTTAGAAAAGATTTTTCTTATAAGTTATGAGTATCCTCAGGCTTTGAAATAAGTGTTAAGTATGACAAGCCTTACTCTCTGGTTATTTTCAAGAGGGTGGGTGAATGGAATTAGTGTCTAGTAACAAGGATGTCGGGCAAAGTCCAGAATATATGGAGTATACTGTGTAAAGACCTATGTTAGTCTTCTTGAATTCATGTTTTCTTGAGTTTAATTACTATTATTAATTATTCATAGCCAGCTCAGATGGAAAGCTTTAGTTTTTAATGTAAAGAAAATTGAAAATATAGAACACTTAATAAACTATGAAAAACAATTTCTAAGAAAATTAACAGTCTTGGTTCTATTTATGTTTTTAGACTACATATATTTTTAAAATAAGAAATATTCTGCCACTTTTAAAGATAACCCAATAGAGTATAAAATTCCTATTTAAAAATATTTTAAGACATAAACTTTGCAAATATAAAAGTTGAAAGAGAAGTAAATGAATATCCATATTCACATCATCTACATCCAACAACTGTTATTTTCCTATATTTGCTTTACATCCCTCTCTACCCATATGTGTGCTTATTTTTAATGTGTATTTTTTTTCCTACTAAATCACTTCAAAGTAAGCTACAGATATCATGGTGCTTCATCCTTGAATAGCATTTTCCAACATAGCCACTGTACCATTTATCATGACACATTTAAAGTGTTAAAAATTATTGTGTGTAGAGCTTGCAAAAATATAGTTGAGAGCTAGTTTACTGGTGCCATTAAAAACAATCTGCCACTAATGTTCATCAAGTACTCATTGGTGTATGATCTCAATTAGGCTGATTGATAGGTAATATTTTGTGAGGAGACTTTCGTAGGATAGAAGGTTCTAAATGACACTGTATTTTAAACTAGCTTTCTAATAAGACTTGCAAGCTAATACAATTCTGATATTATGTCTGGAAAGTAAAAGAGAGAGAATAGATTTAGTGAGAAATTTGGAAATTTTGGAATCAAACAGATTTAACATCTCAACTTCTTTTTCTTAGCAAAGACGGCTTCTCTGCTTATTTATTTTCTACATTTAGGATGGAACATTGCTTTCCTAGAAAATCTCACGTGGTGTTTTAGAGTGATTCACTGAACATATATAAGGAAGTAGTCTTCTGTGTTAAAATTTCTATTTCTGTGTTACTAAAAGCAAAACAAATAGAAACAATTTATATTGGTAGTGTATTTAACATTTGCTGTCTACTAAATACCCCTTTTGAATTCATAGAAAAGTTAGGCCAAATACCAAAGGTGACGTACAGTACTTCCTTCATGTCAATGAAAATAAAAAGGGTCTCTATATTATAATTACTGTAGATCCCATACTTTTTGTTGTTGTTTGCATACCATGTTAACCACAACAATTTACCATTATGAGAACCACTGTAGTTCTTAGAATTAAAAGGGATTTTAGATGTTAACATATTCTGTAAGTATAAAACCTGACATATCCTTGTCATAAAGTAGCAAACATTAAAATATGTTCATATTGCTTTCCTCTTTTAAGTACATTATTAGTGCTGAGTTAATTTGGGTTTTCAAATTTTTAAAAATTACTTATTTAAAGACCAGTGATGCATTATTATTATTATAGCAGTTTTTAGAGAATGCTTTAAAACAACTTGACCAATAACATATATAGTTAACATATACAGTTATTTATTTTCCTGGTTAGCAAAATCACTTTTATATTACAAATAATATAAATACAAACAATATAAAATTTCCTTTCCACTTAGCAAGCTACAGAAAATATAAAATAATTTACTCTCTGGAGCATTTGTATAGACTTAATCTTTTGATCTTCCAAAATAATAATCATGCACTAACGTATACCCATAAATTAGATTTGATCCTTAATTGTGTTTAATCTTTACTAAGATAATATTGAACATCAGGGTCACAATTTTCTTTTTAGATGCTCTTTCATGTAACTTAAGGATTATAAAAACAAATTGAAGACATATTTGTATTAATACTAATTTTATAACTACCAAAACACTTAGTTAAAAGGAAGAGCCAGGAGATTTAGTGTCTTTTGAAATACATAATACCAGTTAAATATTCACTTAAATAATCTTATTCTTCCTACACTTTTTCCTTATTATAGTATTTTATCAAAAGGATCTGTATTTGGTTTTGAATTCATCTTTTATGAACTTAAAGACTTTGTATTTTTTTAAACAAATACTGAATGCATATCTGTTTCAACGTGCTGTCACATTGGTTACCTGACTTGCTTCTTTGATGGCTCTGCACAGTGGTTGGGTCAGAGATTGCTTTTCGTATTTTTAGGTGTGGAAACTGAGGCTCAGTTATGCTGAGTAAGTAGTGAAGCCAGAATTAAAAGCTGGTGTGTCACTCCTACTGCATCCTGCTGTTCTCTGTGTATAGGGGTGGAAGTGGAAGGTGGTTGTAGGAAAGATGTCTGAGAGACAGGGATGGATTTGAATGAATGAGACCTGTAGTGTTCAGCCCACAAAACTTCAAGATAGGCTTTGATCTGAATTCACGATGGAAGATTAAGAAACTGCCTCTTTGTGGTTGCTTCACAAGTGTGTGCAGATATTGACATTTTCCTAGCTAAAATTTAGCTGTTCTGTCTTCTCAATGACATTCAATTAAGAATGTTTCATTTTTCCCCTATAAGTTTCACTAAGGGCATTTTCATTTTGTAAGAAGAAAATGTAGCCTGCAAACATTTTAGTGTTTTAGTGAATTGCTTGGTTCTAGTTTACACAAGTACATTATTGCTATTACTAATTATTCTATTTCTGCGACCAGATTTAACATTTTATGTTTTTACTAAACAAAAGAATTAACCCAAATGTCAGTAGATTTGCAAACCAAGTCATATGTGATGCAAATTGCCTGCTGTGGCAGGGGTGTATTTCTTACATGGTGTGTGTGTGTGTACATCCCCATGGGGATGGGATGGGAGGAAGGAATTGGCCCTTTTCTGCCTTTGAGAGAGAATGGAGGGGATATATGGCAGCAGGGGATGCCCCCTGGGAGTTCTATTCAGAGGCCTGGGATAGAGAACTTCCCAGTATTCTTCGGGCTGCTGTGCCATCCTCTGGCCCCTTCACACTGCCACTACCCAACTACTTCTCCCTCCCCAGGCCTCTCTGGCCTCCAGTCCTTCCTCTATTGTTGCCCTGACCTGAAGGGCACTGATTCACAGGAGTTTCACTTTAGTTCCCGGGTAGAGGCCACTGGGTGTGTACTAAATGACCAGGCTGTCTACTTTCCTCTGGCTTTCTCTTAGTCTGGCTGTTGGGAAAAAAGGGTTTTGATCTTTGACTCACATTGTAGAAAAACATGGATCACTGCCTTATTTGAAGGCAGGGACCCATACATGTGATCGTGAATGGATGGAGAAATTCAAGGGAGGCTTTACTTGAACTCCAGAAAAACATGTTTTTGTCTCCTGACTTAGTCTACTCACATGGGAAACACTGTTATGTTTGATACAAGATGTGTGTGTGGTGGGGGGTGGGGTGGATTATACATATCTTCATAATTTAGTAAAAGGTTGCTACTGGTTTCACCTTAACCAATACTTCCTTCTCGGTTCTTGGCCTATGATGTCTTTCTAGATGAGCAGGTGATCATAGAAAATTCACTGGAGTTGAAATGCTAGTGTCTATAATTATACCTTCATGCAAAAAAAGGATTGGTTGGAGTTTAGATGAAACTTGGAATTCCTGAGTGCCTGTCAATAGAGGAATTTAACATTCTGGCTTGCCTGAGGGAGTAAACTCTCCGACCCCAGCTCCCTTTCTCCTGCCTCTGGCATTCCAAGGACAGGGAGCTGGTGGGGAAGAGGGCTCCTCCTTGGTGATCATGGAACTGAAAGAAGAAGTTACTTTGCAGGGCATTGACAATGTTCTGGGGTCTGGCTGAGCCTGGACCATCTCCAGAAAGTGATATTGCAGTAGGATTGTGATTTTGTTTTTACAAACACCCACAGTATCATTTTCCAAGCAATCTGTGAAACAAAGGCATGGGCTTTAGTGCCAGATGGGCCTGGGTTAGAATGAAGACTCGGCTACATAGTAGCTGTGAGGCCTTGAGCATATTACTCTACCCCTTTGACCCTCTGTTACCCCATATGTGAAATGGGGACATTTGTACCCACCTTTTGGGAATTTGTGGAGGATTAAATGAGATAATATATAGAGAGAATATAGCACAGTATCTGACAGAAAGCAGGATTTCTTAGAATCTTAGATTTGCTCAGAATTTCTTAGCTGTTTTTATTAGCTCTTGCCAATTATGTAATGTCAACTAAAATACTTTGAAAGATAATTACTAGTTTTCTCCTTAACTTAACTTTCTATATCCTCAAATCCAAAAATTTAGATGTTTATTTTCTCTTCCCTCCCCAGTCCCTCAACACACAAACCTCCAAGTTTTGTGCTGTTTGTGTGTGTTGATTTCTGCAGTTTGGTTAGGCTCACCGTGTTTTTCACTGTAGTCTTGACACTCTAAGGGGAGTAGAGATTTCTATGTGGAGGGAGAAAACACAGCATTTATTGAGCACCTTCTTTGTGCTAGAGAGGGTGGAAGGTGTTTACATAGGTTAGTTTCTTGTGGAAAAAGAGATCATAAGAAACTAACCAAATATTTAGGGTAATTTAGTTGGAATCAGTGTTTTGTCAACTTTACCAATGCTAGTAGTTATAATTTAATGTGCATAAAACACCAAACACTGACATTTCTGATGGTGTTCAGTGGAGCCTTTTGTATATTCCTCATTGTTCTACACGGACTGAGTGTGGCTGTATACCAGTGTTTCACGGAATATAGCAGATTGCAATGATTAATTGCATGATTACATGAAGTAGGAATCTTAGCATTTCTCAAGCAGTTGACAATTTAGTTGGCGAAATAGAAGGGTTTCATTGAAATCTTTGAGAAGTCAGATTAGCCCAGTTTGCAATGTTATAGTATACTTGCACCATTTGCTAAGGACACAGAATACAAAGGAGCTCAAAGTGACAGTGGAGCTATCAGGGAAAGGATGGAATTTTAAGGGTTGGAAGCAGAAGTAGGGTGTTTTGAGACGGGTCAGTGACCTATATATATTTGTCATGTTGTTCTTTTCCAGTAAGTACTCCTTGTAATGTCATTAGTATCACTCTTCAAATTAGATTCAAATGGTGCCGGTCTCAGTGCTCTTGTCTAAGCTGGGTTTTCTCTCTTTCTTTACATTCTTTACCTTGAACTGCATTGCTGAAACTGAGCATGTTTCTTTTTTTAAATTTCAATAGTTTTTGGGGTACAACTGGTTTTTGGTTACATGAATAAATTCCTTAGTGGTGATTTAGGAAATTTTAGTGCATCTGTCACCCAAGCAGGGTATACTGTAGCCAATATGTATGTAGTCTTTTATTCCTCACCCCACACAACCTTTCCTCTGGAAGCCCCAAAGTCCATTATACCATTCTTATGCCTTTGCATCTTCATAGCTTAGCTCCTACCTGTAAGTGAGAACATATGACCTTTGGTTTTCCATTTCTGAGTTACTTCACTTAGAACAGTGGCCTCCAGCTCCAACCACGTTGCTGCAAAATACATTATTTCGTTCCTCTTTATGACTAAGTGGTATTCCATGGTGTATATATACCACATTTTCTTTATCCATTCATTGGTTGATGGGCACTTAGATTAGTTCCATACCTTTGCAATTGCAAATTGGGCTGCTATAAATGTGCATGTGCAGTTTCTTTTTCATAAAATGCCTTCTTTTCCTTTGGGTAGATACCCAGTAGTGGGATTGCTGGATCAAATGGTAGTTCTACTGTTAGTTCCTTAAGGAATTCCCATACTGTTTTCCATAGTGGTTATACTAATTTACACTTCTACCAGTAGTGTGAAAGTGTTCCCTTTTTACCACATTTATACCAATATCTATTGCTTTTTGAGTTTTAAATTATGGCCATTCTTGCAGGTGTAAGGTGGTATCTCATTGGGGTTTTAGTTTGCATTTCCCTGATGATCAGTAATGTCGAGCATTTCTTCATATGTTTGTTGGCTGTTTGTATATCTTCTTTTGCGAAATGTCTATTTATGTCCTTTGCCTACTTTTTGATGGTATTATTTGTTTTTCCTTGTTGATTTGTTGATGATCCTTGTAGATTTTGCACACTCGTTCTTTGTCATATGCATAGTTTGCAAATATTTTCTTCCAATCTGTGGGTTGTCTGTTTATTCTGCTGACTGTTTCTTTTGCAGTGCAGAAGCTTTTTAGTTTAATCAGGTCCCATTTATTTATTTTCATTTTTGTTGCATTTGCTTTTGGGGTTGGGGTCATAGCCATGAATTCTTTGCCTAAATCCATGTTCAGAAGAGTTTTTCCAAAGTTATCTTCTAGAATTTATGATTTCATGTCTTAGATTTAAGTATTTGATCCATCTTGAGTTGAATTTTGTACAAGGTGAGAGACAGGGCTCCAGAACTGAGCGTTTCATCAGGACTGGAAACTATTTTTTTTGTATCCTCAAACCCACAAATTTAGGTGTTTATTTTCTCTCCCTTCCCCAGTCCCACAACACACAAACCTCCAAGCTTTGTGCTCTTTGTATGTGGTGATTTCTGCAGTTTGGTCAGGCTCACTCTGTTTTTCACTGTTGTCATTGATACTCTAAAGGGAGCAGAGATTTCCATGCAGAGGGAGAAACGTCAGCATTTATGGAGCACTTTCTTTGTGCCAGGGAGGCACAGTCTCTTGCCATTCCCACACTGGTACTGATATATGATTAAAATGTTCACTCAGCTTTAGTAATGAATACGGGATTTTTTTTAGCATCTAGACTACAACACCATTTAAAATTTTTTTAGGGATATCAATATTCTGAATGCAAATCTTATTGAAATGAATACACTGTGCTACCGAGTGTATGATGGGTATATTTCAAAAATTATTTTCAGAAAGAAAATATGAGGTATATATTAGGATGACAAACACCAGCAGATTGGAGAAAAGGGAGGTGCAAAGTCCTTATACAGCTTGTTCCAGATTTGCAGGGTCAGAGGGTCTCATTTGATATTATCATCCTGTTGTTATTAGAATATGATGCAGTCTAAACCTTAGGTTTCTTAGGTGGATGTTTCAGACTCTGAAAAACATAGCAATGCATTACAAGTTATTTGAAAAATATGTTATCAAATGAGGTATCATAATATTTTATCCTATGACATGGCATATTAGTTAAGAGGTTGGGCTCTAGAATCCAGGGTCTATTGTCTGTTCCCTAGCACTGCCATTCATTAGCCCAATGACTATGAACAAATTGCTTAACTACACTATCTCTCTATTTTTTAAAAGTCTGCAAAATGGGCCGGGCGTGGTAGCTCATGCCTGTAATCCCAGCACTTTGGGAAGCTGAGGTGGGTGGATCACGAAGTCAGGAGATCGAGACCATCCTGGCCAACATGGTGAAACCCCATCTCTACAAAAACACAAAAAATTAACCAGGCATGGTGGTGAGGGCCTTTAGTCCCAGCTACTCGGGAGACTGAGGCAGGGGAATAGCTTGAACCTGGGAGGCAGAGTTTGCAGTGAGCCAAGATCGCACCACTGCACTCCAGCCTGGTGACAGAGCAAGATGCTGTCACACAAAACCAAAAAACAAACAACGACAACAACAAAAACCTGTAAGATGCAGGTAGTAATAGGTTCTACCTCACAGAGTCAATTGGAACATTTAATGAGATCATGTGTAAGGTTGGTGGCTCTGTGCCCGACACAGTAACACTGAGTACATGTGAATTATTACAGTGGTTATTTTAGTGAAACTGAATAAAGTAATTTTTGTCCTGCCAATGAACACAAAATAAATGTGTGTGAGTCTTTGAACTGAAGGAGGGAAAGCATGAGTCTTAGGAAGGCAGAGAGTGGCCCAAGAACAAGAAATCAGCAATTATGTTGATGCATCTGGAAAGATCCTCCTTCAACTGGTTAGAACTAGTGGCCTTTAAGCATTCATAAAAGGCTTATTGAAAACCTAGTATATATCAAGCACTGTGCACAGTTCAGAGGACATCAAAATGAGTAAGGCAATGTCTGCAGGAAAAAGAAATAAGCATATGTCCAAGCTGTATCCTAGCCTGATTTCCCTGTGGGCTTGCTGGTAACTGAGATGCCTTTATGGAGGAAAGTGTGTCCATCCACAATTAGAAGGAAGACAGCCCAAAGCATCTTGGCACTGTTTGGGTCACTCCTGAGGAAAGAGCTCACAGGTGTAGTCAGACTGCTTTCTGGCTAGATAGTAGGAAGGGAGGAGAGACAGTGGGAGGAGTTGGACACCTTGGAAGGGGTGTGTGTGTGTGTGTGTGTGTGTGTGTGTGTGTATGATGTGTATGGTAAAGGAGTTCATGACTGGCAGCAAAGTAACTGGATACAGATTAAGGAGTTCAACTTTAACTCTCTCAAGGACATTGCCCAGGGTGGGCCCTGTGTATCTCATTGCCTCAGGGAGAGAGAGCAGTTGTGTTGATTTTTGTCCTGTTGGAATGATGTTTTGTCCTGCTCTAAATGGGATTTTTCAAAATTTTGGGGGTTGAGTTCTGATAGGATTATGAATCTCAGTGAGTTTTTCAATTAAATAATTATTCTAGATTCAAAATAGTCTTTGCAGATTTATTACATTTGAAATACATTGTCAATTTTTTTTAGATGTTTGTAATTTTTTTGCTTCTTTTTTCTTTTATAAGAGGTAATTCTCAGGCGTTGCTGCTCTGTCTGGGAGAGACTGGGAGGTGGTTGTTAGCTCTAAGCTGAAAGAAGGGTGGCATGTTGTTTAGTTCATTACATGCTTAGGAAGGCTGAGGAGTAAGACAGACTCACATTTGAAGGGTGGCTGCTTTGTGTGAGAGGTCAGAGAGGTAAAGTGACTCAGCCAATACAATATAGCTAGTGAGTGCTCCAGCGAGCATACCAAGCCAGGGCCTGGACTCCAGCATCCACCTGATTTCCTCTTTGGCATGTTTTCTTTAAGTGGATAATGCTGTTTTAGGGTGAACCATATGAAATTGTCACTTCTATACATTAAAACAGTTCAATATTGGCAATTTTATATGATTCCACCTAATAGTTACATAGTCATTTATGATATTTTGCCAATATTTTGCATGGTCTATGGACAGTTTACCCCCTTTTTTAATATGGGGTCTCCACAAGGTGACTCGGTTTCTTCAGAGTTTGGGTATATTTGGAACCTACTCAATTGCCAGTCAATATCCTGAGCCCATCTCTTCTTCACTAATGTTAGCATCAACAGTCATGATGTTTTCACAAAACAACAATTGACATATCACCCACAGAACATTATTTTATTTAGAACATTTAATATTTTACCAGGATTCAAATGGGAGCTGCTGTCTTTACTAGAAGAATATTTTTTCTTTGATTGATTGCTAAATGGATAGGGCCTGTGAATGGATCCTTTTTTCCCCCCGCCCCAGGGATTTCTTGTTCAAACAGAATTTGTTGTATCCACATCAGTAAAGCCGTGCTAATATGGGCTGCCGGCCAGATTGTAGAAATAGCCTCATTATATTGAACTGGATATCATAATGGTACCCATTAAGGTGGGATTCTCTCTGTGTTTGTGCTTTTAAACCCAAGTCCCTTGCCACTTTTTACATCTCTCCAAGAATAGCAACATTCTCTGGTAAAATGCAATCTTAGAATGTGCTGTCTCTCACCTCTTCCTACTGAAAACCATTAACAAAAGTAGAATCCTTGGTTCCCAGCATTCTTACGGGTTTGCAGCTGCTCTTCAGTCATTCATTTTACTCTCGTGCTTGTAATGACTATAATGTGTTCTTGTGACTGAACCAGGAGCTTCACTTGTTTCAATACCTCCCATTAATTGATATTGGTGTCCAAACAAGTGACAGTCAAAGAGCTGCTTGTTATCAGATCAAACCAAACGCATCACAGAGTTTTTCATTTTAATTTTGGTAAACCATTAAGAGACTAATAGTATTGGAAGGCACAGCATTTATATTCACTGTTGAAATCTTACCACAGTCCTGGCATAGTGAAGTATCTGTTGTGTTGGATTTGGATAACGGACCCTTGCAGGGTTACAGCTCAGGAATGCTAGAAGAATGAAGCCCACAAAGGGGAGGGCAGAGTGAGTGTCAATTTCATTCCTCCAATTAGAGCAGGTAAAGAAATAGCAATGTGCAGGATAGCATTTTATTGTGAAGGCTAATTGAAAACCGGGAGGAAAATATTTAGAGACGTTACATGGCACTTTACAGTCTAATCTCTTTTCTATTTGTGTCTCTTCTTGGTTGACTCAATAGGACCTTCATTATAAACAAATTTCTATCATTAGAATCAGCTTAATCTCTGCTGCTATAATTAAGGTAATGGTAAGAAATGTTTTAGAGTGTAGTCCTCTCTATGACAAGCTGAGGATTATTCATGCATTCACTCAGCAAATATTTCCCCAGTGCCTACTGTGTGCCAGGCCCTGGTAGGGCTACAGTGTGGCTGAAAGAGACAAAGTCCCTACCCTCATGGAATGTAAGTTTTTAAATATATATATATATATAGTATACATTATATATATATAATAAATGTGTGTGTGTGTGAGAGAGAGAGAGAAAGAGAGAGAGAGAGAGAGAGAGAGAGAGAGTCTTGATCTGTTGCTCAGGCTGCAGTGCAGTGGCAAGATCATGGTTCACTGCACCTTGACCTCCCAGGCTCAAACGATCCTCCCATGGCCTCAGCCTCTGCAGTAGCTGGGATGGCATGCATATGCTACCACACCTGGATAATTTGAGCATAAATTTTAATATACTTATAAAATAATTATAAAGAAATAAAAAATGTCACATAATATCAGAAAGTGATAGGAGAAAAATTAAGCAGGACAAAGAGGTGGGAATGGACAGAAAGGCTTCTCTAAAGACTCATAAATGAAGGGAGGGGCCAGCCATGTGGAGTCTTACAGGGAGAGTATTCCCAACAGAAGGAAGTGAATGCAAAGGCCCTGAGGTAGAAACCTGCTTGGCATGTTGAGGAACAGAGAAGGTCACTGTGGTGGCCACCAAGTAAGAGAGGGGGAAGAATGGAAGGAAATGATGCTAGAAAAATAGGCAGGGCCAGATCGTGTTGGATCTTGAAGGTTTTGGGAAGCCGTTGGAGAATTCTGCACACGGGCGTGACATGATCTGATTGTATATGAAAAGATCATTCTGACTAGTTTGGAGAATAGGCTTTTGGGAGTATGGGTGGTGGAGACAGAGAATACAATTGAGAAATAATTGTAATTGCCATGGTGAGGGAAGACGATGGCTTGAAACATGGGGTAGTGGTGAGGGGTCAGATTTGGCATACATTTTGAAGGTAGGCCCAGTGGGATTTGCAGATAGATTGGATATGGGATGTGAGAAGATGAAAGGGGTCAAGAACAACACCTAGATTTTTATCCTCAGCAACTTGGGTAAATGGTGGGAAGGAACAGTTTAGCAGGCAGAGGCGGCAACCAGGGTTGTGTGTGGACAACATGTTTAGCTTTGAGATGCCCATCATTCATCAGAGTGGAAATGTCACATAAGCACTTGAACCTGGGGGTCTGTGGAGTTGGGAGGTCTGGGCTAGATATTGGGGGTAAACAGTGTATGGAATTTAAAGTCAGCAGAGTGGATGAGATACCCAGAGAGTATGTGTTAATAGAGAAGAGAAGCATCCTGAAGACTAAACCCTGCGGCTCTGCAATGTTTTGTGGTCTGCAGAAATAAGAGGCACTCAAAAGGAGGTTAAGAGGAAACGGGCAGTTGGGAGTAGGGGTGGGAGTACTTCATTGAAAGATATCCAGTGAGGTATGCCTTGGGGAAAGTGTGAAGCTTGAATTTTGTCCTTGGAACCCTCCCTTTTCAGTGGTTTCTTATCTTCTCTGTGGTCTCCTTTCATCTGATTCCTTTCATTTAAAACAATAACAACAACAACTCAGATAACAACTGCTTTAGTTCTCAAAGTATGGCCCCTGATTGCAGCATCAGTACCGTCTAGTGGCTTGTTAAAAATGCACATCATTGGGCTCAACTGCAGACCTACAAATGAGAAACTCTAAGGGAAACAGCCCAGCAAGCTGTTTCTGAGACGTGTTAACACACTCTTCAGGTGCTTCTGAGGCGTGCTGAAGTTTTAGAACTACTGCTTTCAGGAAAGTAGTTGATAAACTAAACAATAAATGATAACAAATGAGGCATACACTATTATCTCTCTCTCTCTTTTTTAGAGATAGGGTGTTACTCTGTCACCCAGGCTGGAGTGCAGTGGCATGATCATGGCTCACTGCAGCCTCAAAATGCTGGACTCAAGCAATCCTCCTGCCTCAACCTCTCATGTAGCTAGGATTACAGATGTGCACCACTATGCCTGGCTAATTGTTTTTTATCTTTTGTAGAGATGGGGTCTTGCTATGTTGTCCAGGCTGTTCTTGAACTCCCGACCTCAAGCAGTCCTCCCACTTTGGCCAATGAATGAGTCATCACTCATCCTGCCCTACTATTATCTCTTTCTGGGCCATCAGCTTAAGACAAATAGATTAAAATATGAATAAATGAATTTTAAGCATCAGCTATTAGACCACTATTGAGACATCTTCATCATGGCCAGGGAACTTTCTCAAGCCCTATAAATCATAAAAACTGGCTGCTGCTGCCTATTCTGTCTTTGGTAATGGGCTCTGTTGATAACTATGTATTCTGTAGAGTAGTATGCAAGTTCTCTGACTTCAGGTATAGAGACAATGAAAATGTTGGTATTTTAGTGGGCAATCTGAAATCCCTAGCAACTACTCAGAACTTATTTTGTTTAAATGCAACTTATCTACCAGGCAATTTAAAATAATGTCTGAATACTGAAGCACAGAATAATACTAATAATAATGGTAGGACATTTGTTGAATTGTGGATTTTTATTCATAAAATAAATCTCAAATTTATTTTAGTCATTTAAATAATAGAGTTTGATGTATATTTAGCCAAGCATTACAGTAGTAAGGGCTTTAAGGAGATTAGAAATAAATGAATCCAATTAAAGAACATGTCTATGAGATTTGATATGTCATAGGTATGAATGAACTGTTTGCACAGCAACTGTAAAGAAACCATTAATGATTAACTATCTAGAAGAGGTTTAATCAAGAATAAATGTTATAGGACATATTTTAAAATATTTAAGTTAAACAAATGAAGATTTGTGCATTTGAAAACATTGCATCATGCCATCATTTTTTGTGGTGTCGTTTTCTGGGGAGTTCAGAATCTGAGGCTCTACTTTTCTATAGTCTACAGAAATGCCAGTGTCTTTGTGTTGTACAGAAAAGGGCAGAGCTTCCAACCTGCTGTGAGGTTTGGCCTTATGGGGTCTCCCCATGTGAGATCCTGTGGGGAATTTGGAGACTCTGTGGCCTTGGGTATGGGGTCTAAATTTCCCAGTGTCGTGGAAAATTGTTTTATGATTACAGGTAACTTTTTTTGTTCCTGGAGTTTGTGTGGAGCTGAAAACAGGAGGTGTGCTCTTTTAACCCCTCCACCAGAGGATAATTTTAGGGTTTAGGAATCAGTTTTGCTAAGAACTAGGTAGGAAAGCTGTTTCTGTGATAATAGAACCTCAACCAAATGTAAGATGTTCAGTAATGGGATCTTCCATTACTTATCTTTTTTAGGTATTGGAAGACTTCTAAAGGGGAGGTTCACTTGAAAGACATTAGCTTAATAAATGACAGTGAAGGGTCTGGTGAGGGGGATGGACACAGAGGGTGGGGAGGTGGGAAATAATGGAAAAGAGGGGGCCAGAATAACATATGTGTATTTTATTTCCTAGTTTTTGAAAACAAAAGAAGTAATACAAATGTGATTGATATTAATATGATATTAATATTACTTTTTCTTTATATTTGATTCTTTTCTAGAAGTGGGCTACAATTAGGGGTTTAGATTGTGGAAGAAGAGACTGACAATTTTAAATATATGCCTCATTTGAAAGAGGCAGCATATTTTGTGTTTATTCAGATCTAACTTTTAAAGACCAACACCCTCTTCCAGCCTCCAAGAAAATAAGAAACAGAAAAAATATAAGGTCAATAGAATGTAGAACTTCAACCTGAAGGATTCACAAATATATTTAAACCTTGGTAGCTAAATATGGAATGAATTTCTGAGCAGAATAAAGTTCCTTAGAACAAAAAATGTGGCCCCCACATTAGGGTTTACTTCATTTGAACAATGACAAATGTACCATTTATAAGCCACATGAAACTAAATTGTTTTAAGAAAGTTCATGACAATACTTTATTTTTTTTTCAATTGTGGTAATAATTTAGAT
Organism: Chlorocebus sabaeus; assembly: GCF_047675955.1. NCBI lineage: Eukaryota > Metazoa > Chordata > Mammalia > Primates > Cercopithecidae > Chlorocebus > Chlorocebus sabaeus. The sequence continues at coordinate 24,679,335 of NC_132916.1, read as the reverse complement.
TATATTATCCTAAGAATGAAACAGAAAGTCATATAGCTCACATGAAAGCCTTCAGAGACAGAAGATAATTCTGTAAGGTAGGAAGGGTGGAAAACAGATCAGAAAGTGAGTGAAACATGCAGGCACTGAGACAGCATGTGGATATTTTAAAATTACAGATGGCATACCTGAGGAGCTGAACCTTGAGGAAAAGGAATTTACTAATGCTTTCTCTTTTGTGATTTAATATACACAAAGAAGAAATTCTGGAAATGTAAAGAAAGTTTTAATATGAAATGAAAAGTACCTGAAATTTGTCTCAATTAGTATTTTTTTAAAAGAAATATTTTTCTGATTGTAAAAGTCATACATACTAGAGAAAAAATTAGGGTAATGCGGAGATGTTTAAAGAGAAGATGAAAGATATCTTTAATCCATTTTCGAATATCAACTAAATATTTTAGTTTATTATCTCTCAATATGCAAATAGAGTACATGTCAAAGAGAGATAATTTTTTACTTTATTATGTATATTTTATGTCATTAGAGTAAAAATATTTAATAACTGCATAATATTTTATCACAAGGATATATCATAATTTAGTAATTCTATTATTGTTGGTTCTTCTTATTTCATTATTTATAATTAAACTTAAGAGATTATGCTGTGATAAACACACTTGTATATAGTTTTTTTTCTTTTTATTTTGAGACGGAGTCTCACTCTGTCCCTCAAGCTGGAGTGCAGTGGTGCACTCCGCTCACTGCAGTGCAGTGGTGCACTCGGCTCACCGCAATCTCTGCCTCTGGATTCAAGCGATTCTCCTGCCTCAGCCTCTCGAGTAGCTGGGACTACAGACATGTACCGCCATGCCGGGCTAATTTTTTGTATTTTTAGTAGAGATGGGGTTTCACCATGTTGACCAAGTTGTTCTCAAACTCCTGACCTCAAATGATCCACCCGCCTTGGCCTCCCAAAGTGCTGGGATGACAGGCATGAGCTACCGCGCCCCGTCCTGTATACAGATTCTTGATACTTACCTCTAATTATTTTTATAAGATATATTCCAAGTGGTGGAATTACCATAGTCCCCCCTTATCCACAGTTTTGCTTTCTGTGGTTTCAGTAATATGAGGTCAACTGTAGTCCAACAATAAGTGAGTGCAATACAATCAGATATTTTAAGAGAGAGGGAAAAAGAGCATGTTCACATACAATTACAGCATGCAGTTATAATTGTTCTAGTGTATTACCAATTATTATTGTGAATCTCTTATTATACCCTATTTTAAATTAAACTTTATTATAGGTATATAATAAAGTGTGTATGTTTTCCTATACATACCTTTCCTATAATGTTTGTATAGGGTTTGACACTATCCATGATTTCAGGCACCCACTAGGGGTCTTAGAATGTACTCCCTTGGATGAGGGGACACTAGTGTGCTGAATTTAAGGTATGAACATTCTTAAAACTCTTGATAAACACTACCAGTTTACTCTCTTACTAGTAGTATATAAGAATGTCCATTTATTTCACCTTATCTTCATTTGGATTTATTGTCGTTTAAAATTTTTTGCTAATTTGAAAGCAAAAATGGCACCCATTAGCTGCTTTAATTCATTTTACTCGTGAGGTTAAAACTTTACAAAATGTTTCTCAGCAATTTGTGCATTGTTCATATATTTTTTCTTATTTTTCTACTGCAGATATATTGTATTTATTGTTGATTTGCAGAAGTTATTTCTCTGGGTGTCTAAAACACTATCTTTCTAACTCCTTCAATACAATTGTAATAGTCCAAATATATACCTGAGGATGAAATTAATTTAAAATTCCAATTTGGCTAAGTATCACATATGCTGAGCTTGAATTATAATTTCATAAAATAAGTACATTTTATTAATGTACATAACAGTAAAACATGATTTGCTTTTTTTAAATTTAAGACCTTACAGAACTTCAGAATGATCATTATTCATTATAATCTAAGAATTTAAGAATCTCTCACATAAACTCACTTACTTAGTGGATATCTCTTTCTCATTTATGTAAAAATATTTACCAGTATTTGAATTCTTATTCATTTGGATTTGAGATGAACAGTTTATTAAGATAATTATTTTGTTAATCACTTGCAAGTGAGCATCTGTTCTATGTGAGATCCTGTCTAGACAGTAAATAAAGGCTGTTATAAGAAGGAATTTAGAAGGAGGTTATCAAGATATGAAGCCACCACACTGTAAGACAGAACATTAGAAATGCCAGATGAGTGGTTGAGGCAGTGAATGGTATAGGAACTCAGAGGAAGGAGCTGGGAGAAATCGCCGTGGTCTGGAGGGGTGAGGGAACAAATTTAGATGTAGTGTGATGGCAGATCTGGATTTAACTATATTTCCACTTGTTCCATGGGTTGGTATGAAGGTATTAAACAATCTCTGTTATGAGGCTGGTTGACTTTGCCACATCTTATCAATATTTCACAATTGTTTTTGCCTTACTTTTTGGTTGTTATTGTTTGCCTGTTGATTACACTCATGTCTTTCCATCTTGAAATTACAATGTGATAGCAAACTTTGTGTCTGAACCATTCCTTACCCTTGTGATGCCATCCACTCCATAGCATCTTGGATGAAACCTTCAAAGTGGAGAAGAAAGATGGTTTCTAGGTAGAGGCAATGTATGTTTATGTAAAACCAAAGACTTTGGGAAAACTATTAAAATCACCAGATCAAATGGAGAAAACTACAAGGAGCAAACATAAATCCACTTATTAGTATGAAACTATTACAATTTCCAAGGGTGCCTTAGCCTAATTTCCCAGCAGATTGTCTTAGTCTGTGAGCCCCTCGCAGTATTCCTTCTTGTCAGCTCTCTCTGCTGGGCTCCATGGGAGCTTGAAAATGAAACATAAAGTAGGTCTCTCTGCTGCGGAGGTTTACCCAGTGGCCAGGCGGTAACTCTGCCAGAATATAAAGAAGGTCATGCACTTCGTGTAACAGTGACTCTAGAATCCAATTAAAAAGTTTAGTGTAAGGCACAGTCATTCCCACCTAATCCGATCACGGTTTAATGCAATCCTCTGCTTATTTCAATCAGCGCCTTTGGAGCCAAATCAATTGTATGTCTTTGTTTCCACGTTTTCCTTGGTAATTTGATCACCTTCAGCTGTTTAAAAAAAAAAAAGCTCAATCGGGAAATCTGGCAACCTCTTTTAAGAATTGCCACATAACATAAAGCCAAGAAAGAAGCTCCAGATTGGCCAGCCAACTCCAAATTGACATGACAGAAGCAAAAATAAAGTTGTCTAAAATGAAAGTGGAATATGGTGGGGTGGAACAGAAAAGTTATTGCAAATAATCTTGAATCAACAAGAACTGATGAAATACTGTTCATTGCTTTCTCTGTACACTCATTCAAACTCACTTGAAATTGTAAATAGCTCCAAATTTCTTTATAAATTAGTTTGGCTACTGGTATTATGGAGGCTAGTCTCCCAGTTGAAATGATAGAAATAATGTGAATACATTTCTCTAAAACTGACAATGCAGTTTTTGTGGCAAAGACACCTTCTATTGGCTTTCCAAGGGTGTCACGCTGAGCTTCCCATATGGCATGTTGGCATTTGCCTCATGAGTGGTCACGGTGTATTGCTTAAGGGAAGGCTGAGGAAGCCCAAAGATACAAAAATGGCCCCATTTTCTCTATTGGAATTTGAGTTATTTCAAATATGTACATGACTATTATAAAGTTTAAAGTAGACTCAGATGGTTAATTCTGCAAATTGAATGATTTCTGACTGCCCGTAATGGAATAAGAGGATTACTTTGGTCTGTGCAAATATGGGTGAGATTGACAAGCTGCAAGTCCTAGTGATTGCAAATTTCCCATTTCAGATTGCTTTCAGAGCTGAGGCACCTGAAGATGTCTGGAGCTCTCTGGAAATCATTGAAGGAAGAAAAAAGTGTAAATTTTCCTCAGTAGCCTTTTGAAGGATATGTCAAATGCATGTGCTATAGTTCCTTTCCATATGCCAATCACGTCTGAGAGAACAGCATATACTGCCCTTGAGAAAGTTACCTCATGGAGCCCCAAACAGGGTCTGTGTGGCACTTTTCAAGAAAACTTTAGAAGGAGAGCAGTGCTGTCCTTCATTTAGAAAATTGGATAAGTCAAATTTCTTACCACACTGATTTAAGAGTCTAAGCTCTGTGCAGCTGAGTATTTTACTTTGTTCCACTCCATGAGGAAGCATTAAATATATGATTCTACTGAGCATGCATGTAACTTTGAGGACATATGCGATACCAGAAAGTGCCTCACGAAATGAAAGGAAGAGGGTAGGGCCAGACAATTTGTGTCTGGGTTAGGAGGAAGAAAATGGAGCTCATAATGTGATTTCCATCAGCATTTAGCCCTTTAAGCTATACAAGTGAAACGCTCAATTTAATAGAATTCTAAAAGTAAAACAAATGCTTTGTTCTTAGTGAATCTGCCATTCAGAGCTGCTCTTGGCAGCACATCAACCGTACTTGAAATGGCTTTAAGTGGGTATTTTTTATTGTGCTTTCCATCCTAGCACATCTTTTGAGCTGTTGGAGTTTTGAACAGAGAGGCAGGAAGGCCAAATTCCTCTCAGAGTGACTATGTTGCCATAAGGTCCCCATTTGCTGACTTAGCAATAAAGAATTTACCTTAAAAAGTATTCTGGCCATACTGCAATAGATTTTAGAGGCCAAAAAGTAACAGAGTAAATTAAAATGGTCTAGGATTGTATTAGTCTGTTTTCACACTGCTGATAGAGACATGCCCAAGACTGGGAAAAAAAAGAGGTTTAATTGGACTTACAGTCCCACATGCCTGGGGAGGCCTCAGAATCATGGCGGGAGGTAAAAGGAACTTCTTGCATGGCAGTGGCAAGAGAAAATGAGGAAAAAGCAAAAGCAGAAACCCCTGATCAACCCATCAGATCTTGTGAGACTTATTCACTATCACAAGAATAGCATGGGAAAGACTGGCCCCCAGGATTCAACTGGCCCCTGTGATTCAGTTACTTCCCCATGGGTCCCTGATATGCAATTCAAGTTGAGATTTGGGTGGGGACACAGCTAAACCATATCAGGGATAGAAAGGAATGAAATACAGCAAAAGGTTTTTATAATGAAATTTATTGTAATCATTACCAAAGTGAAACTATTGTTCTGGGGATAGCAGGTACCAAAACTTGTCACACAGTTTGGAAGGCAAGATATAATGCTATTTATTGAGCATTTACTATGTTCTAGGCACTGTGCTATGAGTTTTTCATAGAATATTTCATTTAAACTTCACCAAATCCAAGGCTAGTCATGGTGGCTCACCCCTGTAATCCCAGTACTTTGGGAGGCCAAGGCAAGTAGGATCACTTGAGCCTGGGAGTATGAGACCAACCTGGGCAACACAGAGAGATCTCGTGTTTATCAAAAATAAAAAAATAAAAAAATCAGTTGAGCATGGTGGTGCATGCCTATAGTCCCAGCTACTTGGGAGGCTGAGATGGGAGGATCACTTGAGCCAGGGAGGTTGAGGCTGCAGTGAGCCAAGATTGCACCACTGCACTCCAATTTGGGTGAGAGAGCAAGACCCTGTCTCAAACAAAACAAAACAGAACAAAATAAAAAAATTCACCTAATCCATATGAGTTACAAAAAAGAAATTGAGGCCTATACATAGAGGCAGAGGTTAGCTTAAACCACTGATCAACCTGCCATCATGGTCTTCCGTTACATTTTGGTGGATTATTTTTGTATTTTTGATGTGTACCAAAGCATTAATATTTGTATTAATTTATCAAGAGTATTTGTATAACTCTTCTTATGTTTTTAGAGTTTTCATGTGAATATGTGAAATTTTAAACTATGTCTTGGTTTTAAATGTTATTTAAACCTATTTAATTTGAAGTATTTCTGTTATTAGAAGCCATGCAAAAATTTTGGTAAGACTTTTTCAACAGTGAGATGCATACCCTGGGCGGGGGCGGGATCTGAAAGTGTGCAAGAGAAAAATAAATCCTTGCTTATTCCCTGCTTATAGCCATAAAACCCCTGGGCTGAGATGCAGCATTAGGAATGGGTTTACCAAGTTATTTGGCCAAACTTTCATGGGTGCACAATTCTTATTGTCTGTCTAGATCCTGTCCAGCAGAAACTAAATGTCTACTGGACTATTGTCCAATGAACGGAAGTGCATTTGACACAGGAAATGCCCAAGGTTGGAGGCTCTACCTCCTGTTAGAGTCCAGTTAACTTGGCTCACTGATGTCTAATGGCAGGTAGGTCAGAGGACTCATAGCCTATCTGAGTTTTTTCTCGTGCAGAAAGGATATTGGGTTGCAAGTTATTAGTGGTCACTGGGGAAAACAATCTTTCTTAGTTTCTTCCTTGTTATCGTCTTCCTCTTCCTTCTATGTGAAATACTGTGCAAATGGTCATTGGAATATAATAAAATATCTCTTAAATCTTGTCCTCTAGGGACTTAGAATCCACTGAGAAAGACAAGACATAATCACTTGAAAAGTAAGGCTAGAGGTGGAAAAGGATAGTTCTTGTTTCCTTCCCCACAATACTCAGGAACTGGCCCTGGTACCTTCTTCATGAGGGGTAGGAACTTAGTCCTTGTGTTCATTGATGTCTCCCTGTCCCCAGAACAGGGCCCCATGCAGAAAAGACACTCAGTAAATATGGATTGAATAAATAGCTTTAGCAGTCAGGAAGGGTTTCATAGAGGCAAGTGGGAGTTAAGAAGAGTTTTATACGTTAAGAAGAACCAAGAGAGTTTAAAGTCAATTCGGGGACAACTGTTTGAATGAAGTAAGGGGTAGATGAAGGAAAATTTTGAAATATTTTCAAAAAAACAAGTGGAAGCAGCATTTTGAAAGATATTCCATTTCTGACAGAGTGCTCAGAGTCTATATGGTCCTTAAAAGGAGTTGATTAGAGCTGAAAAGCAGACCAGCGATGGGATGGGACTTCCCAGGCCTTAAAGACAAATTGCAGGTTCACTTTCTAAATTTTTACTGTTTATGTAGAAGAACATTTTTTTTTAAAGAAAGCTTGCATTGAGTGGATAGATTATTTTATAGGAAGCCATTGTAATTTGCTGATGTACATCACTTCCCTGTGTTTTGTGGCAGTGATATTGTTGGAGCTGTTTTAGCTGGTTTCTATTCTTACTCACTTAAGAGACTGCTTGTCTGAATTATATTTTATCCATTTTAAATTGACAAGTAAAAAATGTATATCTGTGATGTACAACATGATGTTTTGATGTATGTATACATTGTGGAAAATCTAAATCAAACTAACATGTGCATTACCTCACATACTCATCATTATGTCTGTGTGTGTGTGTGTGTGTGTGTTTGTGTGGTGAAAATACTTTAAATCTACTCTATTAGCAATTTTCAAGTACTGAATTATACCTTTGCTTTTGCCTGATCTTGCTATAGAAGAACCAATAGGGACAAAGAAAAGAAGATAACTGAATATTTGCTGATCCATGGAATGTGCTGGTCACTTTTACATATATGATTTTATTAATTTATTGGGTTTTAGGCTGGGTGCAGTGGCCTATGCCTGTGATCCCAGCACTTTGGGAGGCCAAGGTGGGTGGATCACCTGAGGTCAGAAGTTCGAGACCAGTCTGGCCAACATGGCAAAACCCTGTCTCTACTAAAAATACAAAAATTAGCCAGGCATTGTGGTGGCTGCCTGTAATCCCAGCTACTCGGGGGGCTGAGGCAAGAAAATCGCTTGAACCCAGGAGGTGGAGTCTGCAGTGAACTGAGATTGTGCCACTGCACTCCAGCCTGGGTGACAGAGTGAGACTCTGTCTTAAAAAAAAAAAAATTATCAGGTTTTATATGCTTCTCAATCCAAAGACAATTCAAAATGCATGTAAAGAATTTTAAAAGGCAAACCCATTAGAGAATCAGAGAAAGTGAAAAATAAGAAAAATAAGAGAAGCCAGTGGAGTGTGTTGTACAAAATGCATGGCATGAGGACTTTGTACACTTGCTAGAAGTGATTACAAATCAGACTCAGGGCTTGGGGACTTTTGACTTTTAGTGCAAAGAGGGAAACTTGATGAGCTATATGATTTACAGTTTCATGAGATCAAAATAAATCAACTACCCAGGGGCAGCCCAGTGAGTTCCGGAACCTGAGAGAAAATTCTCCCATGAGTCTTCATAAAGAAGACTCTCTAAAACATTTTATTTTGGCTGTCAGTGGAAAGGGTTAATGTCCTCTTATGAAAACTGAGGAGTCCAGTGAGATTCACTGCTGTCTAGAACCCAGCAGAGGATGTATCTATGGGCAGGCCAAGGCTGTCATCTTCAGCCCCTAGATATCTCAAGTATACCTTTGTAATGAGCTTCCTAAGATAAGTTTCATACCGCAGTCTGCAGTTATTATGTATGTTTATTTGTTTACTGTTTCTTCTCCCCAGTGTATTATAATCCACACAAGGGCAGGGTTTATAGGTATCTTATTTATTCTTACATCCTTATGTAGCACAAAGTCTGGTGTGTATTAGGAACTCAATAAATATTTATTGAATAAAGGAAGGAATGGAAAAAATGGTGGTAAAATGTACCTAAAGTAACTGAATTAACCTGTTGAGAGGAATTTTTAACTATTTATAATCCTGCTTAAACTAGTTAGCTAACTTTAAGAATGCTTTGAATGTTTACCAGAATGATTGATCTTAGAACAGCTGACAGTAGACATTCTCCTTATATTGGTGGTAGACATGCTACCAATAATCTGGTAGCATCAGATGACCACCCCACATAAGAAACCTGTAGAGTAGGTTGTTTAATTCATATCTCATCAAAGAGCTCACAGAAGTTCAGAAAATATGAATTATGTGCTTATTTTCCACTTAACTAATAAAAATAATGAGAAATACATTATTATCAGCACACTAGTTAAATATTAGGCCTTGCAGAATAATCCAGGTGCTTGTGGAAGTTAGTTATAGGGCTAACTTTTGCTTGCCTTCTTTTCAAATATGGATTACTATCATTCCTGATGAGAGTATGCATGAATCCATTTCCTATGGTGGCTGATTAAGGGCTTTGTCCTTCCACCCTGCAGAGACACAGAATACAAAGGGCTGCAGCTCTCCCTGGATCAGATCTCAGTCTCCAAACCAGTCTTCTCCTATACCAGCAGCTCCACCCCCACCATGACTGACAACAGAAAGGGGGCCAAATCCCGGCTCTCCAGCTCAAAGTCAAAATCCAGGACTTCCCCATACCCTCAGGTAAGTGCATTGCTGTTTTGCAACTTTCTTTTGGTGACGTGGTTTGAACTTGAAGTTGAGAAAGTATTAAAACTGTTTGGAATGAATTATCTAGTTTTAATAACTAAAACTTCTGTAAATCTGGGAGGTTCTCTAAACTATCTGCCTCCTTCTAAAATAACTGCTAGTAAAAATTTGAAAATTTGAAAATTTGTGGTTTACTGCATTAATATAAAGGTCACGAGAGTCTGGTTGTTGTCAGAACTATAACTTCTTTGTGATTTTGAGGAGATTGATCCTGAATTTCCCTCCCACCCAGTGAGTGACCAGAATGATGTAGCCAGCAAAATAAAATACAGGAAACAAGAGCTCGATGTAGAAAAATAAATCTTGGGACAGGAACTAAAGAAGAAGAAAATTAAAAGGGGAAGGCAAAGGAACAAGGATGCATGTTCCCATGCAATTTGAACACAGACTGGCTCTCTACTAGAATGAATGAAACAAAGAGGGTCTTCCAGATGGCCGGAATGGTAGGAAAAGCAAATTCTTCTTATCTTTGCAAGGTGGAGAGAAGATGAGACCCTGAGAGGTATTCCAGAAACATTGCAAGGTACAAATAGGATTCCTGGTTCTTGGAAGAAAAAAAAATTATTTTTCTGTTCAGTCACAGACATAGAAACTAGACTATGTCAAGGTGTGTACACAGCTCTCCTGGCCTGAAGGAAGTAGGACAGGACTGAGAATTACCCATTCCCAATATCCTGTGGCCACCTCACCTCCATCCTTTTCTTTTCATAGTATCATGTCAAACCTCCTGCAGTTCACTAGAGTAGCTCGGGAAATACTTCCTGGGCTAGTATAAAACCAAAATGGAGGCTGGGCATGGTGGCTTATGCCTATAATCCCAGCACTTTGGGAGGTTGAAGTGGGGGATCACTTGAGGTCAGGAGTTCAAGACCAGCCTAGCCAACATGGTGAAACCCCGACTCTGCTAAAAATACAAAAATTAGCAAGGCGTGGTGGCATGTGCCTGTAGTCCCAGCTACTCAGGAGGCTGAGATTGGAGAATGGCTTGAACCTGGGTGACAAATGTTGCAGTGAGCCGAGATCGCTCCATTGCACTCCAGGATGGGTGATGGTGAGACTCCATCTCAAAAAAACAAAAACAAAACCAAACTGATTTCTGAGTCACTTATTCATCAAGTTGAGCTTTGTCATTTATTTTAAAATATATTTTGTAAGTAAAAATGACAATCCAGTAGGTATAGAAACTATTGTTTTCTTATTTGTCAGAGTTATGTTATTCTGTTGATATCTATAAGTGTATACTATTTGAGAAAATGTTGTTCACTGAACCAGTGGTCACTAAGAGGCTGCCATTTGCTAGATTATTTTAGTGGCTTGGTGTATGAAGATGGGCACAACATGGTCTCTGCCTCTAAGAGACTTAACGTCACATGGTTTGAAGTCTTCCACAGAAGATCATGTTTCTTTACGCTGGCAAAAGAAAAGAGAGTAGGTGTGTGATGCCCAGATGTTTTTCAGTGTACAACTTCCATTATAAGTACTGAGCACTTAATTTATAAAATATACATTTTAGTCAAAGTCACTGTAGAGAAGAAGCTGCTTTTTTTTTTTTTTTGTGAGATGGAGTCTTGCTCCATTGCCCAGATTGGAGTGCGGTGGTACGATCTTAGCTCACTGTAACCTCCGCCTCCTGGGTTCAAGCGATTCTTCTGCCTCAGCTTCCCAAGTAGCTGGGATTACAGGCACCCGCTACCACGCCAGGCTAATTTTTGTATTTTTAGTAGAGATGGGGTTTCACCATGCTGGCCAGGCTGGTCTCGAACTCCCGATCTCAGGCAATCTACTCACCTAGGCCTCCCAAAGTGCTGGGATTACAGAGGTGAGCCACCATACTCAGCTAGGAGCTGTTTATTTTTCTGGAACATCTAATGAGAAGATTTTCTTATTGCTCTCTTGTACCTTGGGAAGAGAGTTTTATGGTTTCTTTTTACTGCTTGGAAAGATGGATTATGGCTTTGGGTAGTTCTCTCCTTTAATATGTAGATGTGTTGGACACATAGATGAAAGAGGAATTTAAATTAGGAGGTACTAAGTAGAAGGAGTTTGTCCATTGTTATATAGAAATTAAGCCACAAAAATAAAATCTCCCTATTGGACCCCCAAATCCTCAGTGTCCAGTCTATGTTTTCTTTCATGCTCAGCTCTTAACATCTAACATTTCTATTAGTTCACTCTAACAGGATACTAAATGTTTTAACTACCATTAGATTACCCTTTCCATGGGGTAAGGGTAGGCGGAAAGGAGTTAACTGGAAAGTTATACACGTTCTATGATTTAAAGAAAAGGAACACAGATGAGTAGAAAGTAGAAAATTTTCTTATTTATTTATTTATTTATTTATTTATTTTTGGAGACAGGGTCTCAGTCTTTTGCCCAGGCTGGAGTCCAGTGGTAAGATCCTAGCTCACTGCAGCCTCGAACTCCTAAACTCAAGCAATACTTCCCTGTAGTGCTAGCTTTCTAAGTAGCTGGTACTACAGGCACACAACAATGTGCCCCATTAATTTTACAATTTTTAAATATTTTTTGTAGACATGGGAGTCTCACTTTGTTGCCCAGGCTGGTCTTGAACTCCTGGCTTCAAGCCATCCTCCTGCCTCAGCCTCCCAAAGTGCCCATTTTTCATTTTTTCTCTCCAAAATTGTTCTTTCTTCTAGAAATGTTCTATGAAATGCACATGCACACACTTATGTCCACATAGGATTTATCTTGAAGTTTGTGTATTTGTTATTGTGGTTAATACTTATATAAACTAGTCCTTAGAATTTCAACCATATGTCTCACTTGAAATTGCACAGTCATAAATTAAGTTTACTTAAGATTTATGTGCCTAGTTAAGGTTATTCTTTAATTGTGTTTAGATAATCACGGTACTAAATCAATCATTGACTGAGTTCCTCCTGCGTGGGTTGTTGATAACCAAAGATCAGAATTGGAACATGCTATCCTTGCTAGTATAGACAGACAAGAAAGCAGGCATTTACAGTGAATTGTCATAGGCTGAGAGTTTCCTCTGGGGCACACTGGAAAATTATGGTGTCCAGGGCAAACTCATCACCGTTTCTGTTGGAAGAGGCAACTTAGAAGTCCTCCATCTTGGATTTTAAATTCTCAGAATTTTTAAAAATTAGCTTCTCAAAAATCTTATCTGGTCCAAATTGTTTGTATATTGTTAAGGAATAATTCACTTTTAATTTTCATGCATCATTGCTATTACATGTCTTTGACTTAGCAGATGCTAGCTGAATACCTGCATTAAAAAGATACTTCTCTGGTCATCATGATAGTTGGGAATTAGGGGTTGGATTAAAAAGTGCTAGACTATAAAGAAGTGGTAAAAGAAATATCCTTAAGTTTTGCAGTACAGATGAAGTCATAAATTATATACTAGAATAAGTATTGTCTAGGAGATGGTATATACAAAGGACATTGCAGGTGGTATGAACAATATGGACTCTAGCCTCGCTGAGGAAGGTGTTGTGGGAGACCTGGCGTCAAGGATAGAACTCAGGCATATGGGCCTAAGGGAAAGGAGAGGAGACTTCAGCAAGCCTAGGATTATGAAGAAATGCAGGAATAAATTGTTAATGTGATTGGGTCTGAGGGTGGAGTGGAGGAGGGTTGGTGTCTTTTAATGAGAACAAAGAAGTGATATGTTTAGAAATATAGACTGGTACCAACTATATGCTAGGCCAAAGAGTTTAGAGTTTGTTTTTTGGAGAACTAGTAAAGGTTTTGAACAGGAAATGAGAGGATTAATGTGATTGAAGCAAGGAAAACTATTTAGGGGACTAATTTTAATAGTCTGACGTGAGTCTATTAACATCTAAACTAAAGTTCTCTCCTGAAATAAAAGGGACTGTAGAGGAAGAATGGATAAAATGTTTTATCCTTTGTTGCTTGTACCTTTTCTTGTCATAAATATATTCTGATCATTCATTATGGATTTAGTTGGAAATTATACTTTTAAAGCTTACTTTTAGTAGTTATTGACACACATATTAGATTCTCCTTTTTGTATTAATAGCTGCAAAATAAATTCCTTTTTTAGTGACTGAATGATAAAACTTTGAATTGTATTTAATTTTAAATATTTCTGTCAATTTTTTCAAAAATAAGGTGACAGTTTTTTCTGTTATTTATGTATTTACATATTTTTGGCATGCAAATTCACATTAAAATTTTCAAGAGGCAGTTTCCAGAGCAAAAGCAAAATTGGACTCATAGGGTAATGTCTTGTGCCTCTTTAGCTACTTATGTAAATGGTGATTTAATGATTCTATCACTATTATTCATTAGGCTTTTTGCTCTGACTAGTATGTATCAGGCATATCTAGATTTCTAACAGATACCTAACAAACGGCAGTAATACTGCTTTTTGGAATTATGTAGGCACCCTTATATAAATATTCAAGACATGCACAAATTGTAATTTGCTACCACTGTAAGAATTAAAGAAAGAGGAGAGAAACATGCAGGGTGGCTTGCCAGTCAACAAGGACAGGTTTATTTTAGAAAATGAACCTCAGAGGGACTTCTGGCTGAGTTAGGTCAGAGCCACACTCTCTTACAGACTAAGAGTTTTTAAGGGTTCAGGGTGGGAGAGTTTGTTAGAGGCTGGGACTGCTTCTGTGTCTCTTTGTTGTGCTTATCTGGGAGGGAGGGTTGTGTGTCTGTTCCCATACATCTTCATGCAGCTGCAGACATCCTCTGGAGCTGGCTTTTAGCTTCCTTATGTTAGTGAACCTGAAGGAAAAGGAATGTGCTTATTAAGGCCCACCTTTTTACTGGGCCCCATTGTATGAGGGTAAAGTTTGGCAGTTACCCAAGAGACTTCCCCACCACCTCCCTCTGTGCCCGAGCTGTCTTATCTTATTTTACTGTCTGCTCTTTCTGTCTGCTTGTAGTTAGAAAAGAAGTGATTTCCTTGAAATGCATGAGGCTAGAAAGGGAGCTGGAAGTTAAAGTGGTGGTGTTTGTCCAAGATGATGGTGCTACTGCTCTGTCAACCACCACTCAGTTTGTCTCCATTAATAGATGAAACTTTAGGTCCCTTTCTGGTATGAGATACCTTTAGGAATGATGTTAGACTTGATTATATTATGACCACTTAATGAATGACTCAGTTACCTTTGTACCTCAAGGTATTACTGGGGACAGGAGAGGTCAAAATAAAATTGTTTTGAATGGTTTTAGAAAAATTGTAAGAAATATTACAGTTAATTTCCAAAGATTCTGCCCATAGCTACTGTGCTGCTGTATGGTGGCAATCTTACCATTATGACAGTTGTATTTTATTGTTATGATATTTGTTATGCTTATGAAAATAGTAATGTATTTTTCAGAGTTCTGTTGAATCAGAAATACTGAGTTTATATAATTTATTTCAAAGACTTTATCTGCTAGACGTTGCTACAATATTTTCTGTCTATTTTAATAAAACTAGCTATAGCTACATTAACACCAGTTGGAGGTTATCTTGCCATGGTTTAGTCATGCCAATCATGAATAAATTGCCTCCTCATTCCAGAGTTTCCTTTTAAACTTCTCACTGGCATGTTTATAGTTACATTTATTACAGACAGTGCGTGCCATCCTGTTTTATTACATCATCCTGCCCTCCTCTTGCCTTTTCCCTAGTCAGTAATAACCAATACACTATATAATTCAGTAATAACAGTGCATACAGAAGACTGTATGCTTCTGAAATCTGAAAGTATTTAATCACTTGCTACTGATACATTGTAACACTTGCAGATTTTATTCTACATCTGTTACCTTAAATAATCCCACAGAAATCTCTTAATTTTCATTGCCAGCAATCTGGCTTCCTTTTGGTGAAGGTAGAAACTCTTCCTTTGCAAAGGTTTTCTCTGGTCTCAAAAATATACTAGTGACTACTATGCTGAGAGACTGACTTTTTAAGTCACAGATATCAGAAGGGTCAATAATTTCTTAAGCATAGTTATCCCTTTATACATAGCACTTTGATCACTATTGGTATAGATATTCCTTCATTTCATGTTTTCTATGTAACACCCAAACATGTAATCCTGGACCACTAAAAACAAAAATTTTTAATGCATATTGCCAGAAAAATTCAGGTTATTTTCATAGAAAGTCTTATATTAGATAGGTGCATTTGTATTTCCTGTCTGTGGATAAATTTGAGACTAGTCTTCTTCTCCTGTTGAAATTTTAGGAGATAATTAGAGTAGACCTTTATAATCTTTTTAGATGGTTTTCATAAATGAATCTCAGATTCACATTTTAGAAAACATTTTACTTAGTGGGGTGAAGCCTCTGTAGTTTGGTTTTTACTAACTCTTGCATTTAGTTAAGTACTATGATGTGCAGTAAAGTAATACAGGTGAACTCTTAAGAGACTAAGGTCTAGTTGGGCAGGCAAAGCTAACCTGTTAGAGAGGAATTATAAGATGTTGTTGATCATAGGGCCTCAAGGCCACAATTTCTGCCCTTTTATTCTCTTGGCATATGACTGAGGCAAGGGGCAGACAGTGGTGTCCAGGGACTGTTGGCTTCTGCCCATCCATCCCTTTTCCCAAACAGGGTTTCTCCATGTTTGCTTTATGAAATCACATTCTGTTCACACTATTCCCCATTAATTAACTTCCTTATACCCCCAAATTTATTTGTCACTATCCTGTTTTTCTAAACGGGGTCTCAGGAGGAACCAGCATGCTTTTCTTCAAATAGGTTATAGTGAAGTCTGCTATAAAGGACACACAATCTTGCTCAGTGAATATGCATGGTAAAGGAGCACAGAGAAAGGGAACATTTTAGGAGACAGTGCAGAATGGTGAAGAGGTGGAAGGGAACTAACAGTAGAGATAGGCAAAAGTGGTTGTTTCCAATGCAGTTTATTTAATAGAGA
The DNA here is from genome assembly GCF_047675955.1 of Chlorocebus sabaeus. Classification (NCBI taxonomy): domain Eukaryota; kingdom Metazoa; phylum Chordata; class Mammalia; order Primates; family Cercopithecidae; genus Chlorocebus; species Chlorocebus sabaeus. The sequence goes on along the minus strand of NC_132916.1, from coordinate 24,663,086 downwards.
ACTTCTTTGGCCTTCACCTTGCTTTGGAGCACAACAGTATAAAATAGATATTTATGGTAGATAAAGTAGGTACATGGAATCAGATATAGGATTGTATACCTTTTTTGTTAGTTTACTTAAGTGGGTATATATGTTAGGTATAATATTTTATTGATGTTTGCTATCATAACATCATAATATACACTGACACATGGCATTTAGAATGCATTCCCGATACTGAGAATTTAAAGATGACACATCTCACAAAAATTAAGTAAATGGATGGCTAGATTTAGTCACATTAGTTTTCTAAGTAAGGCGGCAGGAGTTATTGAATAAGAAAAGACCAATAAGAAGAAAAAATGAGAAAAAGTGGCATAAATGAAGAAGGTGAAGTTAGACCTAGCAACAATGACATGGTAAAAGGAAGAAATTTTGGGGCAGTAAAGGTAAGGTTCATGAGGACAGAAGATGTTGCCCTTAGTAACCAAATTGCCTTGGCCACCTAGAAGTCCTTAGCAGATATTGAGTGAGTGCATGAGTGAATGGATGGATGATTCCCACTGAGGTGATGGGGTAGATGGAGAAAGAAGCAGGAGAGTGATGAGACATGTTAAGTCCTGAGGATACCATCCTCACCCCAGAAAGCAGATTCAATGGGCAAGATTAAAATGTAAACATTGTTTAAACACATGTAATATGTAATGAGATAAAGGAATGTGATGGTGTCAGTGTGGTATATGTGGTGGTGGTGGTATGTGTTGGGAGTTGACCTGTCTTTCCAGCAATGATCTGGAGGCAGGAGTTGGAAGCAGATAGTGAGAGAACCAATATCCCCTAGGCTTAGAGAGCTCACATGTTAAGGGGAGTTATCAGCAGGATTGGGTTTATCCCTGTTTACAAGATTTGCAGAGGGGCTGCAAGATGACAGTTAATAAACTCCTGTTGTACTTGGGTGCCCCTTCAAGGACCAGACTCCTCATGCTCACTCTGAATACCCTGCTGTGATTTTCTTTCTTTCTCTCTTTCTCTCTCTCTTTCTCTCTTTCTTTCTTTCTCTTTCTTTCTTTCTTTCTTTCTTTCTTTCTTTCTTTCTTTCTTTCTTTCTTTCTTTCTTTCTTTCTTTCTTTCTTTCGCTCTTTCTCTCTTTCTCTCTTTCTTCTTTCTTTCTTTCTTTCTTTTTCTTTCTTTCTCTCTTTCTTTCTCTCTCTCTCTTTCTTTCTTTTTCTTTCTTTCTATCTCTCTCTTTCTTTCTTTCTCTCTCACTTTCTCCTTCCTTCCCTCCCTCCCTCCCTCCCTTCCTTCCTTCCTTCCTTCCTCTTTCTCTCCCTTCCTCCCTTCCTCCCTCCCTCCCTCCCTCCCTCCCTCCCTCCCTCCCTCCCTCCCTCCCTTCCTTCCTTCCTTCCTTCCTTCCTTCCTTCCTTCCTTTCTTTCTGACAGAGTCTCGCTCTGTCGCCCAGGCTGGAGTGCAGTGGCACTGTCTTGGCTCACTGTAACCTCCACCTCCAGGGTTCCGGCGATTCTCCTGCCTCAGCCTCTCTAGTAGCTGGGATTACAGGCACCCACCACTACGGCCGGCTAATTTTTGTATTTTTAGTAGAGACGGGTTTCCCCATGTTAGCCAGGCTGGTCTTGAACTCCTGACCTCAGGTGACTACCCACCTTGGCCTCCCAAAGTGCTGGGATAACAGGCGCAAGTCACCATACCCAGCCCAAGCTGTGATTTTCTATGCTTTCGCCCATTTGATCTTCTTCCCCTCATTGCCCCTGTCCTGGGAGGTCCCTCAGCCTGGATGATTGTAACAGCATCTTAATTTTCTCCCTATTTTGGAAAATTTTCCTCCCCAGTCTGCCACGTCTCCCAGACCATGATCAGAGATCACTGCCCTAGCTGTTCCTCAAGGTCATTTATAATTGGGCCCTAAATAACCTTCCTCACATTCTCTCTTGTTGGTCCCCTACCTGAACTTTGTGATCTAGGCAGACCGGTCTACTCACTGTTTGATGAATGCCTTGTCTTTTTCTGCCCCCATGCTTGTGCCTATGCATTTATTTCTGCATGCATTGCCCCTATTTTTCAAAATTCTGCTTAAGGTCCAGATTGAGAACCACCTCTTTCGTTTTTTTTTTTTTTGTTTTTTTTTTGTTTTTTTTTTTTTTGAGACGGAGTATCGCTCTGTCGCCCAGGCTGGAGTGCAGTGGCCCGATCTCAGCTCACTGCAAGCTCCGCCTCCCGGGTTTACGCCATTCTCCTGCCTCAGCCTCCCGAGTAGCTGGGACTACAGGTGCCTGACACCTCGCCCGGCTAGTTTTTTGTATTTTTTTTAGTAGAGACGGGGTTTCACCATGTTAGCCAGGATGGTCTCGATCTCCTGACCTCGTGATCCACCGGTCTCGGCCTCCCAAAGTGCTGGGATTACAGGCTTGAGCCACCGCGCCCGGCCGAGAACCACCTCTTTCATAAAATATTGCTGAGTTATATTTCTCCTTTGGACCCCTATTTAGAATAATCTGCCTTCTACTGCCTTCTAGACATGTCATATCTCCTCTCTTGGCCTATAATCTCTTTGAAAGTAATGACACGTCTTTTTCATATCCACCTCCCTCCCCCTCCATTCCCCAGCATCCACATATTTACTCACTAAATGGTAATAGAATGAATGAATAAATAAATAAATTTTAAAAGTATGGGGACACTTTGTTAATTGTCTGTGGAGATATTAAAAACCCCAAGAGGAAGGGAACATACTGCTACTAAGAAATTTATAACCTCTGTAAAGAGACAAAACAACCTAGGGATGGTCTGCAAATGCCACATCCTGTAATAAAAATCAAACACCTAAGTGCTGAGGAGGAATTAGATGTGGTGGAATCTAAGGGTTCTTTTGAGAGTAAAACTTTGAACAAGCACTCTCTGTCTCATACTCCAGGGACAGAGAACCATCCATTTCCAGTCCTGAGCTGGGCTTTCTAGTCTTCTTGTCCTCACTGTCATCTCCAGTACAAAATGGAAATATGTGACAGCTGATATTTACTTTGTGTGTGTGTTTTGATAATAAAATACTTGCATTGGCAGTTGAGTGACTGTGTAGGAAATGCCATTTGACCCTATATTCCATCTCAGTTACCCGTGTTTATGGGCTTAGCCCTAGTTCCAGGGCTCAGTTCTCATGATAACTAGTCACTTTCTAGATTACATTCTTATTATTATTCTACTAGTTTATGTACACTTTTTGTTCTACATCTTTAATAGTGTTGTGCTTATGAAACATAGATTTTCTCCACAATAAAGGGAAAGTATCTCAAACTATTTTCTGTTTGTTTGGCTTGGTTTTTGATCTTATGGACACAAAAGGCCTTGTGAGGGTCATGTTCCTTCATAATGTTTCTTAACTCTTGTCCCCTCCTCACTGTCTTTGCCTGGTTCCAGGCTCTCTGGAACAGGACATCACATTTAGAGGACCTAATCTGCCTCTTTATTGTTCTTTTGGTCTCTGATCATTCCTGCCGGGGTAAGATTCCTGAAATATGATTTTCATTATGCCTTACCTTGTCTGCTTAAATACCTACAGAGTCACCTCACTGGTTATAGTATGACATCCAATCTTGACAGTCTGGCCCATTGCCTGCCTCACTCTACCCACTTCAGTCCACCTGCCAACCCCCGCCCCCTTGTCAGCACTCCACTCTAGCTAGAGTCTGTTAACTCTGTGTGAGGATAACTTGCTTCTCAAATCCTATCCACCCATCAAAGCACAGCTGCAGCTCCGCCTCTCATCCCCACAGATTCCTGGATATAAGTCATAATTTATGTTCAACATGTCACTATTCCATAGTGTAGCATGGTTTGGATCTGGGGAACAGTTAGTTTCCAAAAAGAAATCAGGTAGTGGGTGGAGCAACTGTGCTAAATCAAATCGGAAGCCTCTGCTTCTGGCTTAATGGAAGTGAAACTGCAATTTGTGATTCTGCTCCCCAGCTGAAAAGAAGAGAAGAGCAGAATGGCTGAATCTACTATCAAAATGTATCTAGGGAAATTTATTTTAACAAAATCTATGGAATAAAGTATTATTAAAACTAAACAGTAAATTTAAAGAGAGCAATGCCTCATTTGACAGTTTATGGTGGCATTTGACCCTTCTAGAGTTAATGAAGTTGAATTTGAGTATCTTTAGCTAAGAAATGTAGATTTCTTTAATTCTTCCTTCTTTCACAGATTTTTAGGAAACCGCCTTAGTGTATTACAGGGCATTGAATTGCTTTGTTTTTCTGTAAGGTCAAGGTTCTGATGCAGAATATACATTTTTCTCAAGCTCATGCAGAATGTTTTCCAGATAGTCATATGTTAGTCCACAAATCAAGTCTTAATAAATTCAAGAAGGTTGGCCTTATATCAAGTATAATATACACTGACTACAGTGGTATGAAACTAAAATAAGTAACAGGAGAAAAATTGAAAAAATTGCAATTTCATGGAAATTAACAAACTCCTGAACAACCAGTGGGTCAGAGAATAAATAAAAAAGGAAATAAAAAATATCTTGAGATGAATGAAAATGGGAACACAACGTATAAAAATGTCTGGGTTGCAGCAAAAGCAGTTTTAATAGGAAAGTGTATAAACACTTACATTAAGAAAAAAACAAAGATCTCATATAACCCAACTATACACCTAAAGGAACTATAAGGTAAAGAACAAACTAGACCCAAGTTTAGCAGAAGGAAGGAATTAATAAAGATTGGAGCAGGAATAAATGAAATAGAGAATGGAAAACAATAGAAAAAATCAACAGAAGTAAAAGTTAGTTTTTTGAGAAGATCAACATAATTGACAAATCTTTAGCTAGACTAACCTAAAAAAAAATGACAGGGGACACAAATAAAAAAATTATAAATGGAAGAGGAAATATAATTGATACTACAGAAATATCAAGGATTATAAGAGACCCCTATGAACAATTATATGCTAACAAATTGGATAACTTACTCTTCTGGATACATTTCCAGAACGTACAGCCTACCAAGACTGAATCATTAAGGCATAGAAAATCTGAACACATCAATAATGTGTAAGGAAATTAAATCAATCATCAAATTCCTCCTAACAAAGAAAAGTCTAATATCAGATGACTTCACTGGTGAATTCTACCAAACACTTAAAGAATTAATGCCAATCTTTCTCAAATTCTTCCAAAAAATTGAAGAAGAAGGAACATTTCCAAACTCATTTTACAAAGCCAACAATGCCCTGATACTGAAGCCAAAAAGGACACCACAAGAAAAGAAAATAACATGTCAGTATCCCTGGTGAATACAGACACCCAAATTCTCAACAAATTACTAGCAAACAAAATTGAACAACATGTTGAAAGGATCATACACCATGATCAAGTGGGATTTATCCCTGGGATGCAAGGTTGGTTCCATCCACAAATCAATACATGTTATATACCACATTAACTGAATGAAAGATAAAAATCATGTGATCATCTTAATAGATGCAGAAAAAGCATTTGATAAAATTCAACATCCTTTCATGATAAAAATTCTCAACAAATTAGTATAGAATAAATATAACACAACATAATAAAGATTACATAGGGCAGGCCCACAGCTAACATTATACTCAATGGTGAAAAGCTGAAAACTTTCCCTCTAAGACCAGAAACAAGAAAAGAGAGAAATAGAAAAAAAATTCTCAAATTCATATAGAACCAAAAAAGAACCCGAATATCCAAAGCACTATTGAGAAAGAAGAACAAAGATGAATGCATCACACTTCCAGACTTCAAACAATATCATTATACAAAGTTATAATAATCCATACAATAACAGTACCAGAATTAAAACAGACACATACCCCAGTGGAGCAGAATAGAGAGCCCAGAATTAAACCCACGTATATATGATCAACTAATATTTGACAAAGATGCCAAGAATGCAAAATGGGGAAAGGATAGTTTTTTCAATAAATTGTGCTGGGAAAACCAGATATCTACATACAAAAGAATGAAATGGAGCCCTTATCTTAGACAACTCACAAAAAGTAACTTGAATGGATTAAAAACTTAAATGTAAGGCCTGAAACTATAAAGTTTCTAGAAAAAAACATAGGGAAAAAGGTCCTTGACATAGGTCTTGACAGTGATTTTTCAGATATGACACCAAAAGCATTGACAACAAAAGCAAAAATAAATCAATGGGAGTACATCAAACTAAAAACTTCTGCATAGCAAAGGAAATGATATAATGAACATGCAGCCTTTGTAGTGAGAGAAAATATTTGCATATCATATATCTGGTAAAGAGTTAATATCACAAACATATAAGGAACTTGTATAACTCAATAGCAAAATAAACAAAAAAGAAAAGCAGAAAAAAGAAAGAAAAGAAGAAGGAAATATTTGATTAAAAATGAGCAAAGGACCTGAATAGACCTTTTCCTGAAGAAGGCATACAAATGGTCAACACGTACATGAAAAGGTGCTAAACATCACTAATCATCAGAGAAATGCAAATCAAAGCCTCAATGAGATATCACCTTGTACCTGTTAGAATGGCTATTATTAAAAAAGACAAGAGGTAAGTGTTGACAAAGATGTGTAGAAAAGGGAAAGCCAGGCACTGTTAGTAAATTGGTACAGCCATTATGGAAAATGGTATGAAAGGTCTTCAAAAAATTAAAAATAGACCTATGATACAATTCAGCAACCTCACTTCTTATATACCTGAAGGAAAAAAATCAGTATGTTGAGGAGATGTCTGCACTCCCATGTTCGTTGCAGCGTTATTCAAAATGAAGACATGGAAACAACCTAAATGTTCATTGATGAATGAGTGGATTAAAAAATATATCTATGTATAGTGAAATATTATTCAGCTACAAAAGAAGGAAATTCTGTCATTTGCAGCAAAATAAATCAACCTGCTAAGTGAAATATGCCAGATAAAGAAAGATGAATACTATATGATTTCACTTATGTATGGAATACTGTATGAATGGATTAAAAAGTATATGTATATATAATGAAATATTATTCAGCCACAAAAGAAGGAAACTCTGCCATTTGCAACAAAATGGATAATCATGCTAAGTGAAATAAGCCACATAGAGAAAGACGAATACTTACATGTAGATTACACTTATATGTAGAATCTAAAAAATGTAGAATATTCTATATGTAGAATATACGTGATTTCACTTATATGTAGAATCTAAAAAAATCAAACTCATAGAAACAGAGAATACTAGTTGTCAGGGCTTGGAGGGTGGGGGAAATGGGGAGATGTTGATCAAAAGGGTACAAACTTTCAGGTATAAGATGGATATGTTCTGGGGATCTCATGTAGAGCATAGTGACTATAGTTAATAATATTTTATTGTACATTTGAAACTTGCTAAGAATAATGTTAAGTTTTCACACCACACACACACAAAAGGTAATGATGTGAGGTGACGAATGTGTTAACAAACTTGTTTGTGGTATTCATTTCACGATGTACAGTTACATTAAATTTATGGTGCTGTATACCATAAATGTATACAATTTTATTAGTCAATTATACTGCAGTAAGGCTTGAGGAGAAGTTCTGATATCTATTGTTTAATATAGTTTATATTATTTTAGTTTTCCTCATGTTTACTGTACTGGACTTAGAAGAAGAAAAGGTGGACTTATCCTTTCATTCACAGTTGCTCAACTTGGTGGAGGGCCGTTAAGCTTCAATTTCTTTTTACAAAATTACAAATCTGATAGACCTCCTCTTTCAGTGTGCAGAAAGTTGGTAATATGTCTGCCAATCTGTTGGCCTAGTTCTAGGACGTTCCCAAGAACAGCTTGGGCAGTCCATGCTTTGTCCAAACACAGAATAAAGCAGTGGAAGACCAAACAAAGCTGCAACATGGGGTTGGAGCAGGTGGCACCACCTGTACCCATCTAATTCAAACCCATTTAATCTGCCACTTACATGTGAAAAATCAGAGAGTGAGTCAGAGCATCAGTGAAAGGATCAAAGTGATTGTGGCACATGCCTGAAACCCATCATGGAAGATGGGCTACTTTAAATTAAAATTAGTACTACTGGTTCTGGAAATCCAGGATTTTACCCAGTAGGCTAGAACTATTTCTATATTACCTATGCCCGTTGGAATATACTTAATCATTTGCAGTCATGGATGCCATGACATAAAGGACTTAATTAAATACTTATTCTAATTTGTTGTTACCTGATTAAAATTTTCAATGCAATGAAAATGCTTGTAAGTCTTTAAGACTTCACCTTTGGATTTACAAAAGGGATAGATTGTAGATTTCATGGTTTGGGAACAACTCTCTCCATATGGAATCCTATAGGAGATTCCTTATAGAGTTACACTGAAGGAAACCCAGCCCTGGGTCCTGCGTGCTGATTCCCTTCCAGCTGCACATCACCCTGACAGCTAATGAGATGTCGACTATGGTTACTTTTCTGTGAGAAAAATGAGTTAACTAAATCCCAGGAACATTTTTGTAACTTTTTTTGGGGGTGGGGTGGATTAAGAGAAGGCCTATGACATTTCAAACCACATTTGAGGCATATTTTTAAAACTTCCCATGTTTCTACTTCATGAAATATATCAGAGAATTTACAGGTATAAAAGCTTTCTTGCCAGAATGTTTCTTTTGAGCTAAATATAACTAAAATGTGGATAAAAGGTAAAAAAGTCACAATAAATAATAGATTAAACTATAAATTAATCAAATTATAACATAATGGGGGAAAATCTTGTGAATAAATACTTTAAAATTGATTTTGGGAAGCTGATAATTCATACTATTCTTTAAAATGAAGGAAGAAATGGCCAAAATATTTAAAACTTCTATTACCTGAATTTTGATTCAGTATTTACCATCAAATTATTTATAGTATAAATGGGTATATTTACTGCTCAGTTCCTCTAGCCAAATTATCTTCAACTCTGGAATGTGACTCAAGATTGATATAATTTTTCTTTTAGAATATATTCTCCAACTTTTCTTGAAGTTTTTTTAAAGCTTAATTCTTTAGGAACTATATGTAATTGAATTAAATTTCACAAACATATCTCAGGAGGGTTCTTTTCCAATGCTAAAAATTTGTGAGACTTGTCTAGAAATCAAATTATACTTAGTTTTAATTAATATATATTAGATTAGATCTATTCTTGCTGTTTATTAATAAGGCAATAAATTAGAAATGAAATGACAGCAAACATTTCTGTTATTTGTAGGAGTGCAGGAATGTGGAAAATAATTTCTACTTGATATTCTCTTTGCAGTTTTATTTAGTTGTGTTTTCTAAGTACTAAAATTTTTCCAGTTAGAAATAAACTTTATTATTTGACTGTTGTTCAGTTACATTATCACAGGCACATGGTTTCCATCAACCTCTCAGATTAGCAAAATAAGTTGCATTATTGTCATTTAAAAATACATTTGATTCTGATATTAGTTTTTCTCTTACTCCTGTGTTTATCCTTGAGAAAACTCCTGGCAATTTCCAATGTGTGTAAGTCAAAGCCATTCTTTATAGTAAACAGGACTCCTGTTTGAGGGAAGCATCTCGAGAAGTGGGGTTATTTTAATGGACATGCTGTATTACTTTAATCTAACCCTTTCACCATCTGTTCTTCCCATAACAGTGAATGAAAAAAAAGAACATATTTTATGTTTCAGGGTTACATTAGTAAAAGAAAAAAAGATAAAAGTGATTTAAAAGCATGCATATGTTCTTAGTACAATGCAGTCTGCATCTGTGATTTCTTTTTTTTTTTTCTCATGGTTCAGACACAAATCAAGAGGAAAGCTGCTCATGCCTGATAGAGTGAAAGTTTTTCATGAAAAACAGGACTTTACCAGAAGAGGGTCTCTTTATATATTTTACAGCTATAAATGATAAAAACCTCAATGAGCTGCCAGAATAAAAATAGATAACTGTGACATCTATTGTTAGAACATCTGGCATTTTTCCTGGGCTGGGTGGTTGCTGCCACATCCAGATGAATGCAGAGCACCTGTCTGGAACATGCTTTTGAAGCAGGAATGAATCTAATGACTGTAATTAAAAGAAGAATATCTATGGGTGTACTTGTGGTAGGAGACTGTTTGAGTGATTAGAGGACATACGTAAGGGTGTGTGGGGATTAAGGGGTGTAGAGGCTGGAGAAAGTCCCCTTTGTAAAAAGATGCTTGGGAACGTGAAATCTATTACTGCATAGAGGGTAGGACACTGTTGTCTTTATTATCTAAGTACAGTATATCAAAGCATGGGACAGTGAAAAGAGTAAGGATTCTGGAATTACATGTCCCCTCTTAAACTTTGTAATTCTGCAACTTTGGGCAAAAAAAATTTTTTGAAACTTGTTTGTTATGTCTGTAAAGGGATTAATAATATTTTAAAGATGTTGTTAGCATTTAATAAAACAATGTCTATGGAATCTGCATAGTGACTAACGCATAGCAAGTGTTTTATAATGGTAACTATTGCTGTGATGGGTATTAGTTAGCATAAGAAGATAATATAGTAAGTTGCTACTTAATAAGTCACAGTTCTTTTCCTTTTTCCTAAATAACCTGTTTACTAAAGGAAACAGTAATGTTTTCCTTCTTTGAACTCCTAAACTATTTTGTTTTCCTCTCTGTTCAGGTCTTTGCCTTTTCTAAATTGTATTAAAGTTATGTTCTGTTCAGTGTTTATATCCCTCTTAATGTGAACACCTTGAAGGTGGGGCTGTATTTCTCCTATCACCTGGCATGCTGCCTTGCAAATAGCAGTCACTCAATAAATATTAGAATGAATGTTAGAATGAATTTTTGTAAATAGATCCCATTGGGTGCATATTAAGCCCCAAGGGATGGCTCAGGACTTTAACCTGATGAACTATCAGTCTCTTCTAGAAGGAAGGATTCTGTTATAAGCTGAATTCCAGAGGAGAGCTGGGGGACTGTGGATGTCATCTGAAATCCAGTTTTGGCAGTCATTTGAGCTCTTTGCTTGCCAGCCTCAGTCCGCCTTTGGTGGATGGCATTTGGTTGCATGTTTCATGAGAACAAGAGCATCCATCATCTGACTCATGTTTTAATTTGCAAAATGAATGCTTGTTTTGAAAATTAAAACTTAAATATGAAATTGAGGTAAATTAAGGTGCATAGTATTCAGAATGACAAAAAATTTTCTAAGAAGAAAGAGGTTTCAGCAAAATTAAAGCTAGATTTTCACTGAACTTTCTTACTTGATTGGCATAATCTAATGAAAATAAAGGAATCATTCAGTTTCTCGCTTCAAATATAGGAGAAAACATTGTTATCTTTTCAAAGAAAGAAGAGCAAATACTCTCTAACTCATAAAGCATGACTGTTTTACTTAAAAATAGTGTCAATACCAAGAAAGGCTAGGAGAACCATCCGCAGGCTTGCATTAAACCTAACTGACCACGATTCTCCCTCCTCTCCACTCTTAAGACACATCTTTAGGCTCTTAATCAAAGTGTAAATGATAAAAACTGTTGGTACCAAACTACCTTCCAGCTTTGAAAACTGCAGTATTTGGAAGAAAAGGTCCCGGTATTTAGATGACTGGCTAGTGGCCTGATTTCTTTCTGCAGTTGGGAATATTGATTTTTTTTAACCCTTTAACATATATATCTTATCTTTTACCTGCCTATAAGATGGTACTGAAAACATAGTTTTTCTAGACAATATAGTCTATGGCAGAAAATAATTTTTACAAGATGGTAACCACTTCTGTTTACCTAAGTGAAAGTGATTAATCAACGACCTTTACATGACACATGCATATCTGTACCATTTGTATTTTTTAGTGCTGTTATATGTATTATTTATTTGATTCTTACTGCAATCCTATAAGGTAGTGTGTTCCTGTTCTACAAATGGGAAAACCAAGGCCCAAGAAAAGTGATCCTTTGCACAAGTCATATCAAATGGCAGTAGATCAGGATGCGCCCATGTCTGAATCCAAGGTTTATTTGTACTGAAATTCCTGGTTGATAACTTTATATTTTCATATGCAAAATATTAATAGTCAGAAATAAAAACAAAGGTATTTAAACAATTAAATTATAGCTTTATTAAAACAAGTTTCCATTTCTTCAGAAAAATGTTGTTTAAAAAAAGGCTTTATCCGAAATGATTCTATAAAAATAAGATATAAGTTTACTATATGGGATTTTTCTGATGTTCAAATATTTATTTTAAAATGATTACATACTTCAAGAAAACTTGCAAGAATAGTATAATTGTACACTAGGTTCACCAGTGCTTAGCATTTTGCTACATTTGCCTTATCATTTTTTTTCTTTCCCTTCCCTCTGCCCTCATTATTATTTATTTTTTTGAACCATTTTAGAGTAGGTTACATATATCATGCCTCTACCTAAACCTTAATACATCGATGTGTATTTCCTAAGGACAAGAATAGTCTCTTATATAACCACAGCACAATTATCAATATCAGAGTATTTAACATTCATAAGATGATTTTTATCTAATCTTACAGGTGTAAGATGTAAGATTTCTCCAGTAATGTCTCCAATAGCATTTGTTATTTCTTCTCTAGTACAAGACTCAGTCCCGGAATCTATATTACATTTAATTTTCATGCCCCTTTCATCTCCTTTAATCTGAATAGTTCTTTAGCCTGGACTTTTCTTTCATGTTATTGGCATTTTTGAAGAACACAGCACAGTTATTTTACAGAATGTTCTTCAATTTGAGTTTGTGTGCTGCTTCTTCATGGTTAGATTCTGGTTATACATTATCCACTGGAATACTTCATCAGTGAGGTTGTGTCTTCAGAGTGTCTGTCACATCCAGAGGCACATAATGTCCATCTGCTCTGACTTGGTTGGTGATGTTAATTTTGATCACCTGGTCAAAGTATCATTTGGTTTCTTTACTGTATAACTTTTTTTTCCCTTCTAATTAAAAAGCAATCTGTGGGGAAACCCTTTAAGACCATAAAAACAGCCTATTTCTCAACAGTTCTTCCCCGAGATTTATCAACCATGATCATCTGTGTCCAAATAAATCTTTACCGAGGTGATTGCAAAATGTTTATTTTCTAACTCAACTACTCCCTCCATATTTATCAGTTGGCACTCTCCTGTAAGGAAGATTCGTTTATGTTTCCCTATTTATTAGCTAGTTTGTTTATCAGTTTGGACCCATAGGTTTATTTAGTGGGTTACAATTTATTCATTACTGTCGTTTACTTTTGCTTAAGTTTTTCTGTATTTGGCCAGAGGGATTTCCTTCCAGCTGGCTCCTGTGTCGTTTTGATATGTCCCTATCATTCCTATGTAAAGCTATTCAAAACTGTGGATCTCATAGGTCTGGATATGTAGCTTTTACCTACAGAATTCTGTATTTAATTTACATAATTTGTGGTTGCCTATTTTCCCCAAAGGTTATTTAAAAGTTTTTTTTTTTCAGGTCGAAGGGTTTTTTTTTTTTTAATTTTGTTTTTAATTTCCATTTTTATGCATTGTGATCAGAGGGTGTTGTTTGTATTTCTATTCCATGAAATTTGCTGACGTTTTCTTTGTGACCTAATATTTGCTCCATTTTGATGATTGGGCATCTACATCAAGAAGGTTTATTCTTTATTATCAGTATTTGAAGTGATATATAGCCATACAATTTAACTGATTGGTTTTCGTTTTTTTTTAAGTCTTCTGTAGTCTTTATTATTTTTAAAATTCACTTTACTCTGTTACTGAGAGTGGTATGTTAGTCTTTTATTTGTCAGTGTTTCTATATCTCGTTTGTATCTCCTATAGTTTTTGCTTCATATAGATGGCATTGCAATGTTATTTGATGAATAAATATTCATAATATTTCTATCTTCATTGTGAATTCTGGCTTTTAGCAACATAAAATGTCTTTTGTTATGTTTGTTTTATTTACTGCTTTTTTTTAAGGCTAAATTCTACTTTGCTTGGTTTTACGATCCAAACTCTTGGTTTCTTATTGTCTACATTTGCTTTGTTTATGTTTGCCTTTTCCTTTATCTTTAGCCTTTTGAAACTGTGTTTCAGGTATGTCACATGATCAGTATAGAATTGGGTTTGCTCTACAAATTATCAGAAAATTCTTTTTTAAAATTGGTGATTTAAGCCAATTCACATTTATTAATGGGTTTGATATGTTCGATTCAATGCTGTCATATTATTTAATATTTACTGTATGCATTATGCTATATTTAATGTGTTTTCTTGATTTGTCTATTTTTCTGTTTTTAATCAAATTGTAATTTTGATATATTTCTAAATTAAAATGCAGGTATGACAGAAAGTGCCCATTTACTCATTATCTGGTTTCCCCAGTGGTAACATCTTGCAAAGCTGTAGTACAGTATCACAACCAGGATATTGCATTGTTACTATCATCATATAGAACAATTTCACTACCACAAGGATTCCTCATGTTGCCTTTTTATGACCACATCTACCTCTCTCCTGCTCCTGCTTTTGTCATTAGCCTCAGCAAGCACTAATCTGTTCTTCATATCTGTAATTTTGTCATTACAAGAATGTTGTAGAAATGGAATCATACAGCCTTTTGGAATTGACTTTTTTCACTCAGCATAATTCACTGGAGATTCATCCACATTGGTGCATGTATCAATAGTTCATTTTTTTAATTGTTGTTTTTGGTTATTAAAAATAAAGCTATGACAAGTCAATAACAACAAAAGCAACTCAATTAAAAAATGAGAAAAGGACTTGAATAGACATTTCTCCAAAGATTTACAAATGACCAATATGCATGCGGAATGATGCTCAACATTGCTAATCATTAGAGAAATGTAAATCAAAACTGCAATGAGATGCTATCTCACACACATTAGGATGGCTACCACTACTACACACACACACACAATAACAAGTGTTGGTGAGGATGTAGATAAATTGGAACCCATTGTACTATTGATGGGAATGTAAAATGGTGCAGCTTCTATGAAAAACAGCAAGGCAGGTCCTCAAAGAATTCAAAATAGAATTGTCATATGATGCAGCAATCCCATTTCTGGTTATATACCCTAAAGGATTAAAAACAGAGTCTCAAAGACATATTTGTACATCCATGTTCATAGTAGCTTCATAGCCAAAAGGTAGAAGCAACCCAAATGTCATCAATGGGTGAATGGATAAGCAAATTGTGGTATATACAATAGAACACTCTCCAGTTATAAAAAGGATGGAAATTTTAACACCTGCTTCAACATGGAAGAACCTTGAGAACATAATGCTAAGTGAAATAAACCAGTCACAAAGAGACAAATACTCTACAAATTTCCTTATGTGAGGTACCTAGAATAGTCAAAGTAATAGACACAGAAATTAGAATGGTGTTGTTAGGAACCGAAGGGAAGAGGGAATGGGGAATTATTGTTTAATGGGTACAGAGTTCAGTTTTGTAAAATGAAGAGTTCTGGAAATGAATGGTGGTGATGGTTGCATGGCACCATGCATGTACTTAATGACACTGAACTGTATACTTGAAAATGGATGATAGTAAATTTTATGTTATGTGTATTTTGCCACATTGAAAAAGAAAGGAAACAATTAAAGTGGACTTGGAAGTGCAGAGAGGTAGTTGCTATAAGTATTTGTGTGCAAGTTTTATATGAATATAGTTTTTATTCCTCTGGGATAAATGTCCAGGATTACATGTGGTAATTGCACATTTAGTTTTTAAGAAGCTGCCAAACTGTCTTCTAGAGTAAGTACACCATTTTATATTACCATCAGCATTGTATGAGTGATCCAGTTTTCCTACATCTTTGCCAGCAATTGGTGGTGTCATTATTTTTTATTTTAGCCAACCTGATAGGTGTATTGTGATATTTCATTGTGGTTTTAATTTGCATCTTCCTAGTCACTAATGATGTTGAATATCTTTTCATATGATTATTTGCCATCTGTATATCCTACCCAGTGAAGTGCCACTTCATATCTTTCACTGTTTTTTGTTGTTCTTGTTGAGTCTTGGGAGTTTGGTATATATTCTAGAGGCTAGTCCTTTGTTAGATATGTAGTCGGTAAATGCTTTATCCCTTCCTATAGCTTGTCTTTTCATCCTCTTAATGGGGTCTTTTTTTTTTTTTTTTTTTTTTTTTTGAGACGGAGTCTCGCTCTGTCACCCAGGCTGGAGTACAGTGGCCGGATCTCAGCTCACTGCAAGCTCTGCCTCCCGGGTTTACGCCATTCTCCTGCCTCAGCCTCCCGAGTAGCTGGGACTACAGGCGCCCGCCACGTCGCCGGCTAGTTTTTTGTATTTTTAGTAGAGACGGGGTTTCACCGTGTTAGCCAGGATGGTCTCGATCTCCTGACCTCGTGATCCACCCGTCTCGGCCTCCCAAAGTGCTGGGATTACAGGCTTGAGCCACTGCGCCCGGCCGATGGGGTCTTTTTTGGAGCAAAAATTTTTAATTTTGATCTAGTTTAATTTATCTTTTTTTTTCTTTTATGGATTCTGTTTTTGTTTTCAAGTCTAAAAACTCCTTACCTAGTCCTAGACCTTGAAGATTTTCTTTTATGTTATTTTCTAAAAGTTTTATAATTTTATGTTTTACATTAAGTTTGTGAACCTTTTAAGTTATTTTTTTATATAAGCTGTGACACTTAGGTTGAGATTTATTTGATTTTTGCCTATGAATATCCAATTACTCTAGCACCATTTGCTGAGAAGTTTATGTTTCCTTCACTGAATTGTCAAAAATCAGTTGAGCATATTTGAAGTTTGTCACATTTTCTGCCTCCAAGTAATGCTGATAGTATGGGTAATGTGTGACTTAATTTGTGCTTCTTAATGACTTTATAGGTTTTGAGGGCAGAATGTGTGGACAGATCCAGATTACAGTGGTTGCCATTATCCTTCAAACTCAGAAGCCTCTAGAATGCAATAATTTATTGACCAAAAGGCAGCATGTAATTCCTAATGAAATTGTGTCATAACGGGATACTTGGAGGAAAAATAGGCATTATGGTAAAATTATAATTTACACAATAACCTTCTTTTTATAATTATGACAATAAAAATTTGTGGATTTGGATTATTGTTCTCAATAATTATTTTCTTCCAATAACTGAGATGTAGGGACAGGCACAGGACTCAAACATTTCAACACTAAAAAGGATACCAACTAGTTATTATATTGTAAAGAGTAGTAGAGCTGAAAGACAAGTTAGAAAAAGTCTAATCTAACCCACTACTGCATTTTTATGTAGTATTCATTCATTGCACCGCACACACTACATATATTGGCTGGCTGCCTTCCTCTCTTTCTGCCTTCTCTCTTTTCTCAAATATATAATGAATACCTGAAACATTTTGGATCAAGTAATGCGGCTGTAGTGTCCTCAACAGAGTTTACATCAAGTACAGTTCATTTTAAAGGGATGAATGTGGCTCAGAGTTTTGATGGTGCCCACTGGTGTAAATTTATAGGTCTTGAAAATAGAGGTTTACTGTGAGGTTTTTCCTCTGTATCTCCTAAGCAGTGTGAGGTCTTGGACTAACTGAACCACCCAACTTCTGCCTGCTTGAATATCTCAGGGCAATGCATTTGGTGGTGGTGTAGTTTCCTGCCTATTGACAAGAGACTTATCCTTCAAATTCTTCTTTGGGTACTCTTGAAATGTATACCTCCTGTATGCCCAGGTTGTCTCTTGTTGAATTTTCATTTGATTGAAGGACAGAATGTTCTTCTCTGTTGCGCCAATAGCACTTTACCATACACACTCAGGGAAAGCTTTTCCCCCTCTTAACAGGGCTCAAAAGTCTTGACTGGAGTACCTCAGAAATAGACCTAGTTTATACTTTTATAAAAACAAGCAGAATCTGGGCAACTCCTAGCTTGGAATAACACTGATGGTCTGAGTTTCTCCGAGGCAAGCACATGGATGGTACTCTCAAGGAACACATATACATGTATAGCACTTGGATCCCCACTCAGTAAGGTGAGGAAGTGCCAGCCCTGCTTTGGTGAAAGTGAAGGTGGTATCTTGTGAAAAGAGAGTCTGGGTTCACTGGGAGAAGAGGATGATGGCATGTGGAAGGCATGATATAGGATCCGAGTCCCAGGATGCCTTGATGTCTCCTATCCTACAACCCTGCAGGGAGAGAAGGTAGATTTTCTAATTTATTTCTTGATGGAATATAGTGATAGCCCATATGTGCATGTGGAAAATAATTAAAGTAATAATTAGAAATGGCAAAGGAAAAATTTCGACCTGGAATTTGCACAGGACTCTGTTCTGAGCATGCTATGTTGGCATACTTTGGAGGTTCCCCAGAGGAACCTGTGTAGTTCATCTCTCTGTCCCCAAGAGCCCTCGGCTGAGATGCCTCTTTGTACTGAAATGGGAAGAGCCAGGATTCTTATTCCCACAGGGTGGGCCTACTGGTAAGGGGAAGGTTTGTTTTGTCCTGTGAAGTTCTCATCATGGGTGACAAGGGAACAGCAGTGGAGACTAAGAATTTTTCTTCTTCCTTCCACAACACCACACATGCTCACCCCTGTTTATTCTGGGGTAAGAAATAAAAGTCTAAAATGGACTTGTATTTTGGTTCCTGGGACTGTGAAACAGTTCCTGCTCCTTCTTTGCAAATCTCCCTAACATTGGATCATTTTTTGCTCTCCTTTCTTCCTTAACAGTGTTTTATCTGAAATGTAAAATCATGGTTTTAAGTGCAGACTTTGAGACCAGATAGACTGTGAGGTGGCTGTGGCATCTTATTAAAACTTGTAGTAATGTCCTTTTTTCCTCTATTAAATGGAGCTATATTATGTTCAGGTGGTTGTGAGGATTAAATGATGAAATGTATATGGAATGATTAGCATATTGCCAGACACGTAGTAAGCTCTCAATAAATGGCATCCATCATTATCATAGTAGGTAATCTCTTTACAGTATCTAGAATTGTTTGGCACTAGGGAACCCAAAACTGGTAAAAATTATTATTATATTACTGATTTTAGTGGCTCATGAGGGCCTTCAAACTGAGCACACTTTTGAGGGAGATCTACCAAGCATTTTATATTTTCTTTCAAAATCTGACCAAATAGTCTGGGAGTAGATAAGCCATTTAATTCCAACAAGGCACAGCAATGCCTGTAGTTTGTTATTTTCTGGTGACCCTATGCATATTTCAAGTTTTATCTTCTAAACAAGAGGCAAATGCTAGTGAATAGGCCCAGCTCTTATATGGGACAAGACTTTTTAAGAGTTACATTGCAATTGAATTAGGTAAGCACTTATTAACTATTCTGCCATCTATCCAGCAGGGCCTTCAGAGAGTTAACAGTCAAGTTTGAAGATTAAGTTTCAGGACATTGGTGCCTTAAACCTTAGGTTTCTGTTTGTTTGTTTTAATTAAGAAAAAATGTAGGCTGGGTGTTGTGGCTCATATCTGTAATCTCAGCCCTTTGGGAGGCTGAGGTGGGAGAATTGCTTGAGCTCCAGAGTTCAAGACCACCTTGGACAACAAAGTGAGACCCTGTCTCTACCAAAAATTTAAAAATTAGCTGTGCATGTTTGCACACCTGTGATCCCACCTACTCAGGAGACTGAGTTGGGAGAGTTGCTTGAGCCCAGAAGATGGAGGCTGCAGTGAGCCATGATCATGCCACTGCACTCCAGTCGGGGACAGAGCCAGACCCTGTCAAAAAAAAAAAAAAAAAAAAAAAAAAAAAAAAAAAAAAAAAAAAAAAAAATACGTAGAAGGCAAATAGAAATAAAATATGGAACTTACTTGGAATCTCTCTTTGCCCAATACTGTCAGGGTAGATGAAGAAACTGGGTTTGAATAATCTTCATTCTGTCACCTGCTAACACTGTGACTTTGGGCAAATCACTTTCTCTCTCTGAGCCTTAGCTTCTCTATCCATAAACTGGGGATACTAATAGTGCCATTAATGGTTTCCTATAGGAGCTACGTGGATAGTTCATATGAGGCACTTCATTCAGGGCCTAGTACTTCAGTCGATGGTTGTCATTATTATTTTTGTCTCCTGCTTTCAGCAGCCAAAAGGATTTTCTTTGGAAGCATCATAATGAATTAAGTAATTCCAAGTTAGATGTGCACACCTAACTAGGTGTGCACCAAGCCATGATGCCAAAGCAACGCTTATTTTGACGACCTCAGGACAATTAGAACTTAAGGGTGCTTGTAGAGTAAATAAAAGCTGTTTTTTGTTTGTTTGTTTTTGCTTACTGATTGATCGATTTTTGAAATGAACTTTTCTCCCCTACTCGGTTTCAGTATTCGGGATTTCACACGGAAAGATCGGAATCTGATCATGATAGCCAGTGGGGTGGAAGTCCCTTGACCGACACGGCCTCTCCGCAGCTTCTGGACCCCGCCGACAGGCCTGGCTCCCAGCACGACGCATCGTGCGCCTATAGACAGTTCTCGGACCGCAGCTCTCTCTGCTATGGCTTTGCGCTTGACCATTCCAGGCTGGTGGAAGAGAGGCATTTCCATACCCAGGCCTGTGAAGGAGGCCGGTGTGAGGCAGGCAGGTACTTCCTGGGAACGCCGCAGGCCGGGAGGGAGCCCTGGTGGGGCTCTCGCGCAGCCTTGCCCCTGACCAAGGCCTCCCCAGAAAGCAGAGAAGCCTATGAGAACAGCATGCCTCACATCGCTTCAGTCCACAGGATCCATGGTAAGAGCAGGCAAAAGGGTTCCCGAACTCCAAGCTTTAGGCCCTGGGCAGGTTCATCATATTGTGACACTAGAGTGAATGACCAAATAGTTCTCTTCTTTGATTTACAAATCAGAACCCATGGGATTTTTTTAAAAAGTTCACTCTGTTATGAATTTTGCTAGTATTCGCCAAATACATTTAGTTTTGACAAGTGAATAAAAAGATTCCTATTTTAAACATCAGAAAGTATTGAAATTGTGTAGTTTATTATTGAATATGTCTATTGAATTCGTAGTGTGTACGCATTGACATTCCTTGTGCATTATTTTCTTTTGTATTTGCATGCTTCAAATGTGGACTTGAACAGTCTGTAGGCTCATTTGGTCATAGCAGTGTTTCTGAATGAGGCCACTATTGATATGTTGGAGACGGCCAGTCTTTGTTTTATGGACAGTCACACATATCACAGATGTTTAACCTTTCTGGGCATTAAATGCCAGTGACTTCCCGTTCTTTCCCCATCATTATGACAACCCACAATGATGATCCCGTGAGTAAAGGATGAAGCAATATGTAGAATGCACTGGAATTTTCACCTTGGGATAATTATACAGCTTTATAAACACATTGAAATGGGCACCATAGCTAAAGCCTTGATTGTTGCTAATGCTTCCCTTTGTTCATTTCAAAGTAAACTGGTTAAGGAGAGTTCATTCCGTCCATTCCAAGGTTGGGTCCAGACCGGTCTTTGGAATCCTTCCTATTTCATTAAAAGCCAGTGACATTAGGATTGATCTGAAGGCCCCAATACTACTACTTTTGTCTTTAGAATGAGAAATGTGCTAGGCAATATTCTTTCCATTAATAAACCTTCCTGTCAAATACCACTCAGAAGCTGAGTAATTTTAATCTGTTTCTATTCTTGCTTTCTATTTTTCTGATTTTACTTTGAGTATCCCTAGTTTGGTCGACTGGTAATGGAAACCCAGAGCAAAGGGCAATTACTTGCCAAAGAATAGAGTTAAGTGAAAATCCTGGCTTAACCTACAGGGTCTGGAGGAAAATATTAGAAATAAAACAAGAAGAAAAGAGAAAAGGAAAGCAATGAATAGTGTGATCCAGGCCTTCTCTGCTGCATTAAGCAATTTACAGCTTTCATATATTCCTACTTGTTTCTCTTCTCTCTTTTTATATTGACTTCAGACTGTTTTGAGAATAATTTGGTTTATGGAATATACTTTGGATGCACTACTCCTCCATATTTTATTTCTTTCCTTATTGTTTAAAAAAAAATTTTTTTGGAGACAGAGTTTCGCTCTTGTCGCCCAGGCTGGAGTGCAGTGGCGCGATCTCGGCTCACTGCAACCTCTGCCTCCCGGGTTCAAGCAATTCTCCTGTCTCAACCTTCCTAGTAGCTGGGATTACAGGTGCCTGCCACCATGGCTGGCTAATTTTTGTATTTTTTAGTAGAGATGGGGTTTCACCATGTTGGCCAGGCTGGTACTGAATTCCTGACCTCAGGTAATCCACCCACCTGGGCCTCCCAAAGTGTTGGGATTACAGATGTGAGCCACCATGGCCGGCCTTATTCTTTACCTTACTTCAAAAACAATCTAAGGTACCTGAGTTACTATATGATTACCTGTGAAGCTGAGATGTTTACCACCAAATTTGATAAGATGATATTTATGTTTTATTTGGGCAAGATTGTATCTATACCTATAATCTTCATTTATATCCATCCATGCTTACATATATATCTATGTGAATAGATGTATATTTTTAACCTTCAAATACTCTAAAAATGAATATTAGAGCTTTATTGTAACTGTACTTAAGATATATTAGGGCTTTATTTTAACTCTACTTAAGATATATTTAGCAATATTAACATTTTAGGTTATTTATTTGGAAGTGAGAGAATAGTTCAGCCTATATAATTATTTCCCTCAAATCCAATTGAAAACATTTTCCAAGCATCAATTTAACGTGACAGTGCTCTAGTGAATAACGTAAACCAAATTCTATGCATCCTCCTCTTATTTCCAGTCAGACAAGTTTAATAACATTTATCCATAGAGAAGTATAAACACACTTTACCGTTTTGCTAATTGTAATTCACAACGAACAAGGTTTATCTTCTAAGAAACTTGTTATAAACTTGGTCTGCATTTAAAATTCACTGATTTTATATGAATCCAGTACAGAGAGTTGACACTCTATCATGTGAGCCTGTGCCTGTTTCAAATATTGGTGCACATATTAAAAATGAAAGATATAAAGTTTATTTCAATAGGAAAATGAAATATATTTATTTTTGAGGGTGAATTCTGAGATCACTTACTTTGGACTTTTTCTAATTTCTAGGGCGAGGTCATTGGGATGAAGATAGTGTGGTCAGTTCTCCAGACCCTGGGTCGGCCAGTGAATCAGGTGACCGATATCGTACTGAGCAGTATCAAAGTAGCCCACATGAACCCAGCAAAATTGAAACTCTTATAAGAGCCACCCAGCAAATGATTAAAGAAGAAGAGAACAGATTACAGCTAAGGAAAGCCCCCTCAGACCAACTGGCTTCCATTAATGGGGCTGGGAAAAAACACTCCCTCTGTTTTGCAAACTACCAACAGCCCCCACCAACAGGTGAAGTCTGCCACAGCTCTGCTCTTGCCAGCACTTCACCATGTGACCACATCCAGCAGAGAGAGGGAAAAATGTTGAGCCCCCATGAAAATGACTATGACAACAGTCCCACCGCACTATCACGGATAAGTAGTCCCAATTCGGATCGCATTTCAAAATCCAGTTTGATCCTAGCTAAAGACTATCTGCATTCGGATATATCTCCTCATCAGACAGCGGGAGACCACCCTACTGTCTCTCCAAACTGCTTTGGCTCTCACCGGCAGTATTTTGATAAGCATGCTTACACATTAACTGGATATGCCCTGGAGCACTTATATGACAGCGAAACCATTAGAAACTATTCCTTGGGCTGTAATGGCTCACACTTTGATGTAACTTCCCATCTAAGGATGCAACCAGACCCAGCACAAGGACACAAGGGAACATCTGTTATAATAACCAATGGAAGCTGATGTTTTGCTGAAATATTTTGTTCTTTAAGGATCTCTGAAACGTATTTATAGTTTAATACCCCATTGCCAGCATTTACTATGCCACAGATTGTTAGAGAGGGTAACTTAAGTTACTGGGTATTTGATACGTGTTCCTATAAAATCAAAGAAAACATAGCACTAGCATTCAGGGTTATACACAGAAAATGGAGCTAAATTGAATACACAAATTTCCCCTCTAATTATATGGGAACCAGAATAGATAAATTTTGAATAGAAAAATATTCATGTAGATCAAGTGTGCATATATACCATGTGAGAGGACTGATGAATGACAACATTGCATTGTGACTATCCAGTGATCCTCATACACACAAACTATTACTTACAAACTGCGGTATACATTTTACATATGGAAATATAGGCTATGTAATGTAAATACATAAAAAATGGGTAATTTTCTTGGACTCTATCACACTAAACTCCTTTTTTTGTTTTCTTTTGAGACGGAGTCTCGCTCTGTCGCCCAGGCTGGAGCGCAGTGGCCGGATCTCAGCTCACTGCGAGCTCCGCCTCCTGGGTTCACGCCATTCTCCTGCCTCAGCCTCCCGTGTAACTGGGACTACAGGCACCCGCCACGTCGCCGGCTAGTTTTTTGTATTTTTTAGTAGAGACGGGGTTTCACCGTGTTAGCCAGGATGGTCTCAATCTCCTGACCTCGTGATCCGCCCGTCTCGGCCTCCCAAAGTGCTGGGATTACAGGCTTGAGCCACCGCACTGGGCCTAAACTTCTTAAAGAAATTTCCATTCCCAAAATAACTGAGAAAGAGAGAGATATATCTTATAAACTGACTTCTTTGTGGTTTCAAATCAGCCAGCTCATTTGGTTCAGGCATAAATTAGAGAAATAGTTCTGGATATGGTGCAAAAATGAGTTTTCAACTGGTATTCATTATAAACAATCAGGAAGAGGTAATTTTTCACCTTGCTTTTTAAGTTAGACAAGGACGAGGATTGCACTGACATGGCGCTAAGGGTTTTTCTAAGTAAAAACACTGAGATGTTGGGACACACATCAAAAACCTGGTGTGCTCAATTGGAAGAAGTTCTATGAATATGGAAAGGCCAGAGGCAGAGTGAAATAAAATGATATCTTAAAAGGCACCATTTAAGGGCTCAGCATAAGTAAATGACATATTTGGGGTTTGCTTGGAAAACCAACTAAATAAAAAAATTCAAACCAATTCACCCAGAAAAAAGACTGATACATGCAAAAATCAAAGGAAAACCAGTGAAGTGCTACGTGACAGCAGTGTGTTTGAAAACGTTTCAAAGCACATATGTGCCAGTGTAACAACATGTGGAAAGCCTCAGGCGAGGGTCTAAGATAAAAGCTTAGGCTGATAGACAAGTAGTTAAAAGCTAAGAGCAGTACTCTGAAGGAATAGGCAAAATGTTTATTTTCCTTATTGTTGGTAAACAACCAACTTGGTCTTACATCTGTGTGGTATAGTAGAAAGGCCAGCTGACTAGATCTCTGGATTCTTAATTTTGGCCCTACCTACAACTTAATTTTGCGATCACAGTCGTATCATTCACCATGCCTGGGCTCTAATTTCCTGGTTTGTAAGGCAGCCCTAATGTTCCATGTTCTGTGATAGAGCAGAACTGAACTTATTACCTAATTAACTCTCTGCTATGAGTTGTCAAGACGGATCATTCTGGTTTTTCTATACACAGAAGTTTAGCTGCTTTGTGACTTAAGCAGGTGTGTGGGCTCCTTTAGGCAGGTTACAGTTAACTTTCTAGATTTAGCCAAAATGTAGTTGGTAGAAATTTATGACAAGGAAGAAAAATATCAAGATTTATTTAATGCTCTATAGTAATTAAAGCAAAATGATATAAGTGATTAGAGAAATTTCATAGATAATATTTCCTAGGAGTCTCATGCCCAAACCTCTTGCCATATTTAAGGAAGGGAATGTACTGGAAGAACTTAACTTATAATTTTGGAAACAGAACATGAAATTGAATACTCAGGGATTAGTAGCATATTTTCATCATTTAACACACAGTTCTTTGACAGTCCATAGGTAGGTGACAATCTGAATGATAATATGAAAGATGAATATTGGGTTGTTTGTATATGCAAGAAGAGGCTACATAAAATTAGATAATGTTAACATTTGTGCTGTAAATGCAAAAAAGTGCAAGTAAGTGAGAAAGTTAGTGGTTATATATATTTTCAAAAAATTCAAAGTGCAGTTGACCCTTGAATAACATGGGTTTGAACTGTGCAGATTCACTTATATGTGGGTTTTTTTTTTTTTCCCAATCAAATGCAGATCAAAAACCCAGTATTTGGAGAAATGTGAAACGCGAGTATACAGAGGGCTGATGTTTTGTATAAGCGAGCTCCACAGGGCCAACGGCAGGACCTGAGTATGTGAGAGTTTGGTTATATGGGGGTGGTCCTGGAACCAACTCCCTGTTTATACCAAGGGGTGACTGTACAATAAAAACTAAATTTTGAATGATACAAACAAGAGTATTTAGTAATTTTGAGAAAATTATTTATGAGAAATCCTGGAATACATCAAATTGAGTTTTGATCAGTTTGCAACATGAAGTAATGTCCTAAGAATGCTAAAGGTTTTGTAGAATTCTGTAGATTGATAAGTGTTTGGAAGACAAAAATATTTGATGAATGTGGTGTATTTTGGAAAGGTAATTTTCACAGATGGGTATTTCTGGTGGCTATACTTTCTACCACATGTGCCAGGGACAGAAACTAAAAGAACTGGAAACTTAAGAACCAGAGAAAATGAACTGATATTAAAGAAAAGGCTGTCACTAAAGGAATTTCAGTGGAATTTTTATATGAAAGATAGTTAACTGGTGAAAGGAAGAAATTGTGAATTTCACAGATGAGAGTCATCAGAAGGAATAATGGTCTTCAAAATGACATGACCAATATTTTTAAGGGAATACAGAATTAACTAAATTATATCTTGATTCAAAATTTTGGTAGACTGACCCAGTTTTAAGTACATAACCATTTTAAAATTTACTGAATGTCAGTAATTTTATAGTAGCAGCTTTATTACATTACATAAAATATCATGTTAACTCACCGTATTGTATAGCTTACATTTTTTGCAATATGGCATGATTATCACAAAATGACCCAAGGTAAGTTAAGACATTTGATGACAATGTACCTTCTTAATATACATGTGAATGTGTTAAAATGTGTTTATAATCTACATTATTTTGTTCTGTGCAGGAACATACTTCCTCATGATGAAAATGTCATCTGTGTCTTTTAAAAATAGTATATAGAATAAATATGTTCCTGATAATTTAATCAGTTAAACTTAATGTGGCTTTAGTTTTAATTCTTGATTTCCATAACTTTGCCAAATGTTGAGACATATGAAATTTGATTGAAATAGATGGAGAAGTATGATTTTTATATCACCTTGGGGATACATAAAAATGTGCTCTATCCAATTACTGGTATAATATGTATCAGTTCATTAGGTAAAACATAACTCATGGTTTTGTAGAATTCTGCTTTCTAGTAATAATAAGTATCTTTACTGCCCATTTCACCTGCCATATCTACTTTAAAAATTTGGATGACCAAAGAAGTAAATGAATGTTTCCCCAATCTTTCTTGGGAAAATTCTGTTTAAATTGTTATTGGGAATATACAGATTTGATGTGTTATTTTGGGATGCATAATATTAATGTCACAGTCACTACAGGTCAGATATTTAGGTGTGCTTCAGCTCCACAAGTCTTTTGTCATATTATGCTCGCTTAACTCACTGTAATTGCCTGATAAAAGATAATATGACAGTGCTGAGGTGTCATTCAAAATGAGACCGGATGCAATAAATGATTGCCTTCAGCATTTATACAGAAAAACCACTTGCTCTTTCTTGGTTATATTTTATAGGGCTAGATTATTTCCATTGGCTACTATTCTTAATTCACTCTATACCATGTTGTCACATGCTGCCTCTGGGCAAAGAATCTCACTTAAAATAAACTTTAGGGGATCTTCTAAAAAAAGATAATGTGCTCCAATTTTTATTTCTCCTTCTTATGGGGGATGAGGATCAATTATAATACAAGACCATTTGGAAAATATGCATAGACATTTTAAAGTGAAATACAAGACTTCCGCCTTCAAGGTCTAAATCAAGTAAGTTTGATGGACGGCAGCACAGGTAAAGAAACTTTCTGAATACACATTTGATTTTTATAGCTCTTCTTTCAAGAGTAGGATATTACTAAGATATTCAGTGCAATCTATCAGTCCTAGTGTATTTGGAAGTGACAGAGTGAATGCTGATATTTGGAAAATTGAGCATTTGACCATTTTGGGGTTACTCACCTGGCCTAGTGGAATAGCTTACACTTTAATACAACCAAATGAAATCTTTCTGATTTAAAATGTTTGAATGCCCAGATTTGGTTCCCTAGTTCACTCAAATCATAGACGTAGGCATACATCCTGTTTTCATAATGATTTTTAAAAGAATGTAAATCCTTTCCTCCAAGTAAATGATACCACTTTCATGTAAATGTCAAGTTTTTGTGAATAGGGATTTATGTCCAAGACAGAAAAATCTATTGAACCAGGTCTTACTGTGAAACTTATTGTGAATAAAACATTCATTATCATTCTAAATTTTAAATGAATGACAGAACAGTTATGGACACATGCAAAAGGTATCAGACGTAGAAAATATTCTTGGGGGAAATTTCTGTGTGGTGCTAATTTCTTGCGAGGGTTGTATGGATAATGCTTAACTCAAAAAGTGAGAGTGTAGTCATTGCCAAATAGGGGTTTGTTCAGAGTTCCTTCTCTAGGACTGTATGCAGAAAGCATACAAACACACACACACACACACACACACACAGAAAAATATGATTTTTATATCATATTCATGAAAATGTGCCATATCCAATTATAACACACACACACACACACATAAATAAATAAATGATGGTTCACATAAGAAATCTTAATTGCTAATTTTAAACCAAACATTTACAGTTTTGTTTATTGCAATTTTGCTGCATGGGACTTTGCTTTCATAAATCTATATGGGGTTGGGGGGAATTTACCCTAATTTGCTGACCTGGGACACATGTAATCACAGTTAAATTTACACCCAGTAACATTTCAAAAGAAAGGAAATTGGCCTGGAAAAAATTTTGGAAGTACTGTAACTTTTTTTTCTTTTTTTCCAAAGGGAAATATTTCAAAAAATGAAACACTATGAGTAGACACTTCAAAAAAGATAAAATATTTTACATTTGTTTTTTGAATAATGTGCTATAAAAAGGATTATATTTGTGAGAAAGGATACTGATCGCCAATATTTCAAACATCATGTTGCAATGTATAGTTTTTAGTGACATTGTAGTATAAAGCTGTAATTTGAAATTTTACTTTGGAATGTAAAGTAGAAAATATTAGCTATGTCAATGATATCTTGCAAAGTGTTCCCATTTATAATTATTTATATTGTAAATAGTTTTCTGAAGTAAATTCAAAGTTAATGTGCATAAAATGTATTTATTATGTGAGGAATTTTTTTCGTTTAAAATATAGTTACCAATATGCAGTTTGAGTCTGAGTTATTCATTGAAAGAAAAATCTCTATAGGACAAAGAAGACGGCCAACCAAAGGAGTACTATAAAGAAACAGGAACCATTTTAGCTCTAGATTCTATTGGAATGGGTAGCACTAAACACACACACGCGCACACACAAATATGTACATACACATATACTGTAAGAGACCCGGGAATAGAAGCATATACATATGCACAGCAACTATTAAATAATGGGTCTGTTTTTTATTAGACGCTGGAGAATGGTTTTTCAACTTTTCATTAGGACAACTTACGCAGGACTTCTTTGTTAAATAAAGCAGAAAATTTGAAAGTAAAGATTACGTTTTTAATGCCTACATGAAAAGAAAACCTAAAATATTGAGATTATTTAATTTGTTGTCATTTAAAAATATTCTCTGAATAATTTTTGTTTTGGAATCCAAAGTAGTTTAAAAATTCAGAATGAAGAATTAAGGTCAAACAAAAACAGATTGCCAGGTAGCAATCTATTCTATCTGGCAATCTATTTTTTTCTCTTTTAAGCATTTTCATAATGCCCAACATGCTTTTCTTTTTCTCCTCTGAGAATTTCTGTTTTGCCCTAAAGTACTCAGAAATTGTCAACTATTGGCCAATTTAATGAACCTACACAGTATCTGTCTAATTCAATGGAAATATAGTTTGTATTTTATAAAGCATTTTTATGAAGTGAACAAAATATCAAGATATCATTGTTATTAATATTATAGCATTTATCAGATATTTTCAAATATGATTCTTTGAAATACTTGTTTTCGGGCTTTTGCTTCTGCAAATAAAATTGTTTTCACCTATTTTGTTCTCCAAAAGAACTGCACTTCCAATTTAATCCACAACTTTTATTGAATACCTATTGTGTGTCCCAAATGGGATAGGCACCAAGAATCTTTCTCATTGCAGGGTGTAATAAGAAAGGACATACAATGGGTCTTTGATTTTCTCTATGTGCTTTGAAAGTATAAATTCTTTAGATAATTGGAAAAATGACAAGCACTTATTGAACTATCATGTGCTACATGCTGAATCAAGCTCAGATCATCATAGAAGTCTGAATGAAGACCATCACAGAGGAAGATACCTATATGCTCCATTTGATTAATGAGGGAACTGAGACTCAAAGTCTCACTTGAGTAACTTAGTCACAGAGCTAATAAGTGGTGAGATGAAATTTGAACTCAGGACGATTTACTCTAAAACTTTACCTAACTTCATTCTGCTCTTTATATATGTAATATAATATAATATAATATAATATAATATAATATAATATTTAATATAATAAATCAGCCTGCTGGGATCAGTCTGTCTCTGGTTGCCTTGGTAATCATGCAACCCATGGGTATGAGGAACTGAGGCAGCCTTCCAGGCCCACCCAGCCATCCTTTCTCAATTAACAAAATGTGTGTTTCATCTATATATATATACACATATATATGTATATATGCATATGTGTGTGTGTGCACATATATAAAGAAAGCAGAATGAAGTTAGATAAAGTTTTCTTTTACCTAACTTCATTCTGTTTTCTTTCCATAGGCTGTTTCTTTCATATATATAGATATGCCCCTTACATACATTTTTCTTTCCTGCTGAATGAGGATTCTGATGTTTCTTTTATATGACCATGATACCAAGAAAAGTTTAGGGCACAGTAAGCTCACGGGAAAGTTATCCTAAAAGGTTCCGCTTAATATTTGACTTTTTTTTGAGACTTTCTCCATTAACAAAATGCAAATGGCTTCATTAGTAAATATAAACTGTATACATGTTTTACCTAACATTTTCAGGACAAGAACCCAAACAAAAGTTTTACTTTTTCATCATAGTCATTAAATACTTTGTTTTGTTTCATGGAAAATTTTCCTTCCTGTTTGGATAAAAACCAACCAAAACTCACTCAAGCAAGAGTCAATATGTGTCAGCAATGACTGCATTATTTAAGGGCCTGGTTTTGGTATTTCAACTACCACATTGTGTATTTTCCTTATTTGAGGCGGAACTTGTTGCAAGTTATCTGACAGGAAGACTGCCCTTCTAACTGCAGATGATTCCTATAGGATATCTTTAAGCAATGATGCACGCTTCCTGGAATCAGTCTGTCTCTGGCTGCCTTGGTAATTATGTAACCCATAGGTATCAGGAACTGAGGCAGCCTCTCAGGCCCACCCAGCCATCCACTGCCACTGGCCTTTCTGCCTTACAGTGTCAGGAGGGTCGATTCTCTGTAGTACTTCTTGGCCTTTTAATAATTATATTTTATAACTTAATATGTGCTGTAGTTACTGATGGAACTAGATCCAGGGTGGGAGAAATGTGAAACAGCCTCCGCTTTGGGAATTTGTAAATAATCTCTGCTTTGTTCAGCTTCCTCCAGGCCAGGCTCCTGTGTAGGGAGTAATTCCATATGCGAATCTTACTTGAGTGTCATCTAACTAGATCTTAAAGGAAATCTTGGCAGTATCTTCCAAGTCATAAGGAAATCATTCTCAGTTTCTGATTAGGCTTTTCTGAGAACTTTGTTTGAGATATATATATCTCTATCTCAAACAGAAAACCAAACCAACCAAACAAAAAACACCTGAACCTGAGAAGTCTTTTGTGGATGAAGTCTCTAGGATTCACTTGGAAATGGGTAATTGGGTTCTAACATAAAGAAGAAATCATCCAGGCAATAATTGAGGTTCATTATTCAGTGCATTTCTACATTTCTAATTTCCAATTTCAGCCGTTGTGTGAGTCACATGCCCCATTAGTTAGGCTAGACAGGGCTTGTCCATGGTAGCATGCTAAAGCTATTTTTTAATTTAAAAGGTCAGAGGCATGTTTTTAATTCACATTTGCAATTCTGTTACATAATTAAGGGTTGTCGATAGCTAAGAAAAGTTTCTTCAGGGTGGGGAGTAAAAGAGATGAGTGGGCTGGCTTTTACACTGCTTAAATACTCCTTCCAGGCTCGTGGCTTCCTTGTTTAAATACCCATGTCTGTTATCTAATTAACCTTGCTAGTTTCCCTACATAAAATTAAAATATATAAGAGATGCCTTGTTATGAATGACACAGAATGTCTTGTTTTTGAAATTTATTTTTATTTCATGACACTGCTGTTCCTTCACTTAATGGAAATAAAATGGCTTAAGAATTCTGCCACTCTTTCATGCCCTCTTTAGTTGGTTTATGATCAGGTTTCCTTCATTACGGATATTATGTCATATTCCACTGCTCCAAATTTTTACTTTTTTTCCCAGGCTCCCCTTACCCTGAAGACATCATGTCATTTTACTTCAGGAACCATCTCTAAATGATAAGGTCTTAAAAATACATATATAACCATTATGCCACTCTCATACATACCAAACTTAACAATAACTTATTGTCATCCAATATGTGGCACTTTTTGAAAGAAGGCTGTGATCAGGCGTGAATTTGTTTCCTTCTGTCTCTAGGTCCTCTTGCCTCCCTTTGGACATTCTGTCTTCGATGCTTCCACAGCTCTCTTCGTCTACTCACGCTTCTCCCCCTTCTCTCATTTTTGACTCCTCTCAGCTTCTTCCCGGGATTTTTAGGTACGCCAGTGTTCTTTTAACACATGCTTACATACATGCATACACACACGTGCACACGCTCCCAGATGGGCCCAGTCTTCAGGCCACAGGCCTCATAGCTGCTCAGTTGCTCTTGCTCAATCCTCACAGCAGCTGTTTTCCATTCCGAGAGCATCCTAAATCCGATTCTTAGGTGAAGACGGAGTGCTCTATAGTCCTACCTTCCTGAAACGTTTCAGTATCTCTTCCCAACACTTCAAAATGTGTCTGTATCTTTGCCCTTCTTTTCTGCCTGCTTATCTCATGAAACAAGTTATTTTCCTTTCCAAGAGTAACTCGACTTCCTGTGATACTGATGCAGTTACATTGCTAATTGTTCCCTTCTTTTCTCTATTCGCTGACTCCTTTGTTTCTGCTTCTAGATATGCCTCAGTCTCTCAATTAAAAAAAAAAAAAAAGAAGAACAAAAATAAGGATAGTCCTTTGAATACTATCCTCTCTCTTCCTATTACCAACAAAATAGTTCATTTATTTGTGTATTTAGATGACATGATACACTCCTTACTTTCTATTTTACACACACTCCCAAGCCTTAAGGTACAATTTTCCCCTTTTATCTTATGGTTCCCTCATGCACAAGTCATCATTAGCTCTTCATTGTCTTTCATATAGCATCCTGACCCCTTTTCTTGGTATTTAAGATTTCCTCCAATCTAGTTTCTACTGCCATTTTCTTTCTTTCTTTATCTGAGACAAGGTCTCATTCTGTCACCCAGGCTAGAGTGCAGTGGTGTGATCATGGCCCACTGCAGCCTTGACCTTCTGGGCTCAAGGCCTGTGCCACCACCACACCTGGCTAATTTTTCTATTTTTTTAGAGATGGGGTTTTGCCATGTTGCCCAGGCTGGTCTCGAACTGCTGAGCTCAAGCAATCTGCCCACCTCGGCCTCCCAAAAGTGCTAAGATCACGGGTGTGAGTCATTGCACGTGGCTCTACTGCCATTTTCAAAATCATCTTCTACTACTCTCCTACATAATTAGTCTACACCCAACACACAGGTGTACTCATTTTCCCATATCACATCATTTATCTCTGAGAGACTGGCAGTGTAGCCAGTGTGCACGTGCTTACATGCTAAATCAGACCTAGATTTGAATCCCAGCCCTGCTACTTACTAGTGATGCAACTTTGAACACTTTGGCTTGGTTCTTTCCTTGGTAAAATGGGGATGCAGAAGATTTATATCTCAAAAAACCTTTGTGAACATTCAATGAAGCAATGCTTGTGGCACCCTCAGTATACAGCAAGTGCTCAATAGATGTTAGCTATTAGTGTTACGGGTCTCCAAGAATTTACCTCCCCTTCATTCATCATTCAGTCAGTGCTTAACTGACATTTATGAAGTGCCTCCACCTACTGACTGACATTCAGCTAGTCCCAGGCCACTACAGACAAAAATCCGTGTAGCCCCTGACCCATGAGGTTCACCGTTGGGGAAGGTGGCGACGGATAATCTCAAATGCCTTTCAGTCCTTTCCTTCTGAGTAGATGCCACCCCTCCTGTGTAGCCTGCCTGTCGTGGCCCCCTCCTTGACTGACCCCTGTGCACTGCCTCAGGATGCACTTTTTTTCTGAACTCCAAGTGTTCCTGGCCAGCTTGCCAGCTGTTTTCTTGTGCTGTCTAGTATGTTTGTGTGGGCTCTTTCATCAGCAGCAAGGCCTTCAGTGCAGGGACTATTCCCTGTGCCTTCTGTTACCTTCAGCCCCAGCCCCTATAACAGCACCTGACACAGGAGAGAAACATAATGAATATGCTGGGTGAGTGACTATGTGCCTTGCAAATGGTCATGTATTTCAGATTATTTCATCTGGTCTTCAGTCAGCATTATAAAACCTCCTGTGGCTTGTGCAACCCCAGATAATCTCTGGATTGTATAAACAGGATTATAGCTTCTTCATATTTTCTTTCTTTTTGTTGTGGGGGCAGAGGGAGGTTTGCAAGTTGTTTTCAACATTCCGATTTTAAAACCTGAACAGTAATCATTCTGAGTTTCATCCATGTTAATGACTTTTACCCACAATTTGCAATCTAAAGGAGATTATATATGAGACACGTTGGCACAGTCTCTGGCTTATGGTGACTGAACACAATTGTGTTCTACCTCTTCTTCCCTCTCAAATCTACATTTTCCCCTAATTTGCCCCCAAATCTCTTTCTGCATTTATGATGCATATTCCATATTTTTAAATTGTATTCCATGACACAAATCCATTTTAAAAAACACTTTTCCCAAATCTTATTCTGTTACTGAGATAACACCACAAATTCAACTTCCTCTCATTCTTCCTTCAAATTTTCCCCCAAATTTCCTTTCTCCTGTTCTATACATCTCCCACACTGCTGACAGGGTCTTCTTCCCAAATAGTTTATATCATACATCTACTTAGAAAGCCCTTTTATGTCCCTGTAGCAGCTGAATGAAATTTAAATCCCTTAGCCTGTCACACTGGGTGCTTTACAACTGAGCCCTAAACTACCTCATTAGCCTTATCTCCATCTGTCACCTTGGGTACCCTAGGTTTTTGCTGTACCGAGTTTTTCAATCTTCCTGCAATATTCCTTTCCTTTCACTATCCCAGGCCTTGGCACACACTGTTCTCTGGTTGGAATGCTCCACAACCATTATTTATTGGGAAAATTCCTCTTCACCCTTCAAGGCACATAGTTCTCGTGTGATGTCTAGTTCTCTTTGGGAAAGTTTTATACTCCTTTCTTGGCTCCCGCAGTGCATGGCTCATATTTCTGTTAAATATTTATTGAGTGTACTATGAGTTATAAGGTTTAAAAAATTATAAAAATAAGGGACTAGTTAAAAATTGATGT
This sequence comes from Chlorocebus sabaeus, assembly GCF_047675955.1. NCBI lineage: Eukaryota > Metazoa > Chordata > Mammalia > Primates > Cercopithecidae > Chlorocebus > Chlorocebus sabaeus. The sequence goes on along the minus strand of NC_132916.1, from coordinate 24,627,236 downwards.
AATACACAAATGTGTACAGTAATAAAGAGAATATATACAATTTTGTAACTTTTTTCATTCAACAATATATCATAGGCATCATTCTATGTGAGTTCATATAGCTCTCAATTATCTTTATAGTATTTTATTGTATGGACTTGCTATAGTTCTACTTATGATAGAAATCTGTCTTTTTAACAGACATCTACTTCCTTCCAATTTTTATGTATTATTTTACATCATGTACATATGTACAATAAACATCTTTGTAAATATATCTTTTTGCATCTGTGACTAAATTTCAGTAGAATGGATTCCTAGAAGTAAAACTGCTGATTCAAAGAGTATCTTTAATTTTCATAAGTATTATCAAATTGCCCTTCAAAGACATTCTAAAAGTAGACACTCCCTTCAACAGGATGTGAGACCATACTCTTGCTCTTTAATAAATTTCATAGTTTGTTTCATATAAGTTTTATGTATTTCTTAACTTGATTCATGGTTATTCAATAGTTTTCTGAACTATTAATGTCAACATGTGGATCTTTTTCTATAACTTTTTTTTCTCATTTGGAATTGATAATGTATAGGAAAGCACTTGATTTTTGCACATTCACCTTATACAAATAATCTTTTATTGACCTCATTATTTCTGATAGTTTTTAGTTGATTCCTGTGGATTTTCTATGTAGACAATATTTTTCAATACTTAAATATTTCTTTTTTGAGTTTTAGATTAGTATATTTTAAAAAATAGCATCACACTTGAATTTATCAACAGAATTTTGGTAGTCAAGATGACAGTACTTTTTTCCCCCTTAATTTCCTAATTTGAGATATTCTTTCCTAATGTTGACATATTCTTGAATTCCTAGCCAAAACCTGCTTGGTCAAATTATTCTTTTAATATATTTCTGTATTCAGTGTGCTAATGTTTAACTTCAAATCTTTTCTTCTATATTTTCCATTGTAATTCATTTTCTTATTTTTGTCCTTTTATGAATATGGGCCTTTTGAGGGCAGAAAGCATACATCACTCAGCATACAGCATACATCAGGGTAAGCACACATACATACATACCCACACCACATATAACACTAGGTACACATAGTAGATGCTAAAACGTTGCCTTGTGTTTGTGCTCTGCAGACCCAGATTCAACCCTCAATTCTAACTCTTCCTAAAAATGTGAGCAGGTCACTTGACATTGTGTCTGTTTCTTCATTTGTAAAACATGATATTACCTCTTCAAAGGACCAATGTAAAGATTAAATAGAAAAACATTTAAATATCTATGTTAAATGTTAAATATCTATGGCAGTGTTTAGAGCAGTGTAAGTAATTAAAGTTAACTCCCTTCTTCTTCCTTTTAAGATAGAAAAATAACCTGGATTTACCTGTCATGGCAGAATTATCGGGGTGATCCAAGAAGTTTTTTGCAGGTAAGATTATGAGTGACTCTAAACTTTCACTCCCCCACTGCAAAATGAACTAGTGGATGTCAGTCTTCTTTTGATCACTGTCAACAAAAATATTTGTTGGGCAGATTATAATTACAACTTCAGAAAACCTTAATATAGTATAGATATCATGGTCAATTAGTAAGAAATTTATACTGAAACTATAGGTCATTCCTTCATATTTCCTGCTTCAACCACATGTATGCAGATATGAACAGAAATACATATACATCTTTTTCATTTTTGCTTTTAGACTATCTCTTACATGTCCTGAAAGACTAAGATTGCTACTGACTTATTAAGTCAGCAGTTCAGCAATAAGCTTGAGAATTTTATGATGAGAGTGGTCTAATTTGGGCTTTTTATTTTTACAAGAAGAGCAAAATAATACCTGGACTGTTTAAACCTGAAACCTTTCTCCACCAAACTTAAATATTAATGTTTTCTCATATACAGGAGAATACGTTCTATTGCCTATGCATGAAGCTGAATCAATGTCTCAGTAAAACCCTCTGGTGTCATCTCACTGAATGGTTTCAAATAGGAATACAAAGCCCAGATGAAACTAAGATGAGATAGTAGAAATTGTGACAGGGCTATTTTTGAAATGATGCTCTTAGGAAAAGCTGCTGATTGAAATCAATACCTCAAGACCTGGAATTTGAAAAGACTATTTCTGAGACCTGAGAGGGTCACTGAATAGAAGTGTCAGTTGATGGTATTCAGACCATGCAATTGCTTTCACCAAGGTGCCTCTGTGTTTACTTAAGTGACTTGTGGTAGCTGGTGGCTGAGCATACATTGAGAGAGTCTCCCTCGACTCAGGCTCAAGGGAGGAGGGGACTAGAGGGGACGTTGTCTGCGGTTTAAATGAGGAAGTCCTAGTGTGCTATATTGAAGGAAATGAATTGAACTGGATTTTCTTTTTTATTTATCCTTGGGAGAAAAAAAAATCTGTGAAAGATGTGAAGAATATAAACGTTTTAAATATTTAAAAAATTGATGTACCCAAACCTTGTAATATTCTTCTCAAACCAAGTCCTATTTAATATATTATAATTGATCAGGAAAAATTCATTTGCACAGATTCCTGCTAATGTTTCCAATTTTCTCCAAGGCACATGGAGTCATTTTCTTTTTGTTAAGTGTGAAATTTTGTTTGTGGTGATATCCTAGGGTGTGGGGTAACACAGAAGCTATTCATGCTATTTCAAGATGCTTTATATAGAAGTTGCCAGATCACTTAATTATACTGAGTAAGATTTGAGACTATTTTGTTGGGTGGGAGGAAGTGTGGATTTTAATGAAGCTATTAGTCTGTCAGTTTTTTACAGCACTAGATTGTAAATTTTAAATTATAGAAAAATTTGATTTATCTGTTTTTGTATGTCAAAGTAAATCAATCACATTTCAGCATCCTTAGCATATGTGGTATATCTTGATTATTAACTTTGTTCTCTATGTTTAGGATAGTTCATTTGAATGAAAATGAATTTCTTTGTATTCCAAGTGCTCTGAACCCAGCTCTCCACTGTCCTACTACCCATGGGACTATCCCAGATTGATATGCATGTTACAGGTGCAGATGACATCACAGACAGAGGAGTAACAATACCATCCCCCCACTCCCACCCAGACTCTGTCACATGCTGCAGATTTGAATATGCTCTTCAGAACTGTAAACTTGGCCAAATTGCATGTGAATGAAGCTTTGGACATGGAATCAAGGTTTTAAAATGTCAGAAGAATACTTTGAAAAGTGAGGTTGTCCCATCAGCTGCCTTAGTCGTGTAAGACCACGTTTTAAAAGGGTAGACTCTGTTGTGGCCATTGTTCTAAGAACTCTTCTAGTAGAAACGCTGTGAACATAGAGACAGGTGTGAGGTAAGGCAGGGCTGGGTGGTCAGGAGCCTTAGGAGGAAAGCAATCAGAAAGAGGTCTCATAAGTTGTCCACTGTGTCTGTGTGGCAACACATCTGACCTGAAATCAGAGCCCGATCCTTGAGCATTTACATTGTGAGATTACTATAGCTATGAGGATTCTGCCCACAAGACCCAAATGGAAGTTTGCCTACTAGGTCTCTATAGCTTATATACATGCCTGCCAAAAATTCTGTGGATAGGCTGGAAGTCCACCTGGAAATTTTCTGCCATTTCTGCTTTCGGATATTTTGGAATCTGAAAACTCGTAAGATCATATAGCATAAATGTGACAAGTCCGTGAACTCTCTAAGTCTTAGTATCCACAACCATAAAATGGGGTAGAGTTTCTACTTTAAAGGATTGATAAGGGGATTTAAAGTAATATCTTCAAAGCATGGTAGCATAGTTTAACCCAGGATATAATTAGCTCATCACTCGATAGATATTACTTATTATGATCAGTACTATCATAACTATAATTATATTCTCACATTGTTCTTTGGCCTCAATTCTATTTCTAGGAATAACCTGAAGTCAGAATATATATGGATATTTTTTAGTTCATGAGATTTTAAAGGGTGTTGCATCTCATCAAAAGCATTCTTTATAAAAGGAAAAAGAAAACGTTGGAATGTATGTCATAGTTTTATTTTTATTGCAGTTCTTTAGTGGAATTCCAATATTATTAAGCATGTTTTATGTTTACAGAATTATTTAGGGTATAATCAAGAATACCATAATACTGTCTTCATAAATGGGCACTGTTTAAAAACTTGGCATAATTAGCAGGAAGATATTCATAGTGTAGGTCTGACATTATTATGACTGCAATATAAATTCCACGAGGTGAAGAAGACTCAGAGAAAGAAGGCTACAGATTTATCACAGTATGATGCATTTGCAATATGGATCATACTTATCTTTTTATTTGCCACAGACAATGTAAATTAGGAACATCTGAACAAGCATTCAAATAATTTAGCATCTGTAGCTCACTATAAAATATGCTGTTCTGATGCCCAGAGAGGAAAAAGAAATTTACTGTTTTCTAACTCTACTGATATGATTTGGCTTGGGGTCCCAGAGGTAGCCTCCTATCAGTGATGGACAGGGAGTCACTTTGAAAGAAAAATGGGAAAATGGCAGTAGATCACATTATTATTTCTTCCTCTTCTCCCTTTAGTAAAAAAAAAACTTTCTTCTTTGGTCCAGATTATAACAATGAATAAAATCCTTTAGAGGAGGTGAAGTTTGGGGTAATGATATCTTCACCCCTTTTTCCATCTTAATGTTATTTATTATTCTCTTGCTGAAATCATAAGCTTTAGGGAATGTAATTGAAAAATTGAGCATTTAAATTTATATAAATATCTGAGGTTTGGTGAGGTATTCTTAATGGCTATAAAGATTTCTTCTTGGACAACTTTGCCAGCATGTACAAAGAACTGTATTGTGCTCAGAACATAAAGTTAATCACCATGGCAGTAGACAATGGAAAGAGGGCCTGCAAAAAGCCTGGAAACTTACCATATGTTTTCATGCTTAATCTTCATTAGATAGATGAGGAAATTGAGGCTTGGAGATTTTTAAACGACTTACTCTAGGTCACGAGTCAGACTTTTCATTTATAATAAAGATAAAATATCACAATTTGGTTATGGGTAAATGAAGCTGTGGTCATATATCAGGGTAGTGGGCATCTGCTTTTTAAATGTATTAGGAAAACCTGGACTGCCACAGGAGCTGTGTGCCCAAAAGCAAATGGAAGCTGCCAAACCACCATGACGAGGATATTGGCACTGGGTGTGTAGGATGGATGGCCAGAGAGTTTTCTGGTGTGTTGATGAGGAAGACCAATGGAAGATGGCACTTTCCTCATTTCACTCTGAGTGGCTGGGTGCATTTTTGAAGTGGGCTTCCAGGTTTTCTCATTATACCACAATTGGGGAAATTTGAGTATAAGATACAGATTCCCTAAGGCCTGAGAGATCGCCTCACTGTTGTCTAATCTGCAATCTGGCTGAGTCATTTCCCCTACTTTCTGATAGTCCCACTGGGGACAGAAGGGGCTTCTTGCTGCACCCATTTAGCAACAAACAACAGCTGGGTAGTTTGGATCCAATTTAGCCACATAATTTGCAAGTGGCACTAAGCAGACCTGAGGAATCCCACGACTTTCTCTTAGCTGTGTGTATTGAGTTCAGAAAGTGGAAACGTCCCTCTGGCCTCCCAGGCTACCATGAGAGCCGCAGCTTAATGCGGAACTGATTTCTTTCTTTGAGCAATAATAGCAAAGCAAGCACTTCAAAAAGACCAATCCATCTCCTCTCCATAAAATGTTAATACCCTTCAATGTACAAAAAAGAGAACAAGCTTCTCACCCTTTGCATGGCAAACACCAACTGAGAAAAGTAAAAAGAACCAAGGACATTTGAATATCCTCTTTTGCAATTCATCTATTATCCGTTTATCCCATATTGCAAAAAAAGCCCATCCTCTGTGTGGCTTTTCTGTAAGCTTGAGCTTTGCTTACGCTTGGGGTTTTTCGGGGAGGGACAGGATCCTCAGTGAAGCAGCCTCCAGCCCTCCCCAGGAGGCTGATGACATGAGGATCCAGCTCCTGGGTGTTGGCTGTGCTCCTTCATATCAAAGCCAATGCCTCCAAGTGGAATTAGGACCAGACGTTTGGGAGTGGAGATGCTGTTTTCAAGATGCATGTGAGCCTGAACTTCTGCAGTGCTTGCAATACTGTCATCCTGTCCTGCCCAGTCCCCTTTCGAAAGGTTACACCATTGGGCTCTTTATTTCTCTTTGCTTTCACCAACTTTCTATGCTCTTCAGTGCCCGTGCTAAAAGCACGCAGTCACTTTCAGTGGGAGAGGTTTTTGATGAGGAGATGGGTAAGGAGAAATAGTGAAAAGTTTCCTTAGTTTCACACATGCTTTTACATGATGTGAGGGAATCAGGGACAAGTTCTCTTGTCTTGCTTAGTGCCTCAGTGAAGGTAGCGAACTATGCTCCATTCAGAAGGAAACTTCGGGCCCTCTGGAGAATAGAAGAAAGAAATTCACATTGCATATTCTGGATAAAAAATGTTTGAAATAAAGTTCTATTTTTAGGGAGAAATAACGTTGGCATGTCACCCTAATTATATCATAGAATCCTAGTGCAGGAGGAGATTTTTAGCCTCACCCTCTACTTGTATAATAACAATAATTAACAAATATCAGACGTGTACTACATGGCCAACCCTGTGCTGTGCTGGGGACTTTATATGTAATATCTTCTCAGATCTTTACCTGAGCTCCTGTGAATCAAGTACTATTATTATCCAATTGTATAGACCAAACTAACTGAAGGTTTGGAATGCACAATGTAGATAATAATAGTACTTGATTCACAGGAACATATTTGCTGAAGTTCTCACTGCTGGTTAGTGCTGGGGCTGAGATTTAAACACAGGCTCTGACAGAGCTGATGATCTGAACCACCATAGAAACCAAGCAAGGCCCAGAGCCTCCTAAGCTCACGTTCTAATCTGTGCAAAACTATCGCACTAGTACAAAACTATTATACTTCTGGTGTATGAGAATAGTACAATAATATAAGAATTAGAATAGTACAAAACTATTATACTTCTGGTGTATGAGACAAATGGGAGAGTTTGTTGATGATATCAAACAATGTCAGTCATATATTTTACAAAAGAAAAAAATAATTCAAATTGAAAAGTTCCTGTTTTTTAAATGTGCCTAATATATGAGTCACTCAAACATTAAACTTTGTTTGGAAATTTACAACTAATATTATCAACACTGACAGTATGTGTGGGTGTGGTGTGGGTGTAAGTAAGATGCAGGCTGGTGGGATGGAAGAGAAAAGTAATAAGAAATAATTTTAGGGTGTTAGCACACTGTGTAGATTGGTGGAGGTAAGGAGTAAGTATTGGGCCTACACAATAAGATTTCAATGGTCTAGACAGGCCTTCTGACTTTCAACCTGTTTGTGAAGACTGAAACTCTAACACTTCTTCCTGACAGTCTGTTACAATAGGACACCATAGCCTCATTATTTATTTGTTCCTTAGTGGGAACTAGTTCGTGGTTTTTTTCACTGGACGTTACATGTTATGGAGGTAGGCAAATGACAAATACAGTAGAAACTTAGTAAGTGAAAAAATGGGCGAGGGAAAATATTCAGAAAGGTAATATTCATGTAGATAGATCTCAGTTTGCCCAGGGCAGGCTTTACTGTAACCTTGTGTTTCCTTGAAATCTATCCATGTAACAAAATCACGTTTGTACACAAATTTATACAAATTTTTTAAAAAGAGAAAGGTCTGGGTCTGTGAAATTAGGCTGTTTCACAGAATCTGAGTTAGTCTTTGGGTTCTTTTTGCAACAATGGAGAGATACTTGCCCATAATCTTATCTAACTGATTTGATTGATTTAATAAATATTTTGAAACAAAGATTTTTCTATAAGGACAGTATATAAAGGAAAGAAAGAAGTGGTTTTTTAAAAATAATGTTTCCAAATTATGGAAAAACATGTTACTGTATTAATGACTGGGATGAGGAAAATCAGCATTCACAAGGCAATTCTGGAAAGAGGATTGTTAATACTAATTAAACTAAAAATGATACCACCTAAACATGTACATAGTGATTTTAAATTTACAAGCTCCTTTCATATGGATCTTGTTGATCCTCTCAAGACTGAGCAGATGTCACCATCTGTATTTTATAAAGAAGAAAATAAGAGAAAAGTGGATGATTTTCTGAAGAGGCCACATGTGGCAAGTTTAGGACTTGAACTTGGGTCTTCTAGTTCAAGTTAACGGATCATCTATGTCCTAGTGCAGGGCAAATGCTATGCAAATTTTATCATGGCGAGTGAGTGGTTCAAACCTTTGTCTAGGATCCAAGAAAAAGTTCCAAGTGCATGAATAATGTTGCTTTATGCACTAGCAGGAGATTTTTTCTTTTATAATAGTATTTTTTTCAGACTTAAAAATGCATTTTCATTGTACAAGTTTAGAAATAAAGAGGAAATTATGAAATATTCACAATCCCATCATTCAGAGATAACAATTCTTATAATTTTTGTATATTTCGTTCAGGAATTTATGGATCTAGCTATCTACCTATCTATATATCTATTTATTTATCCATCCATCTGGATCTATGGATCTGTCTATCTGGATCTCTATCTATCTATCTATCTATCTATCTATCTATCTATCTATCTGTCTATCTATATCTATCTACTGTGTATGTATATACTGTTTCGTATCCTGTTCTTTATATATATGTTTGTGATAAAGAGGATCTCTAGATGACAGTCAATTGATGATATAAATAACTCTTTTGAAGGGAAAGTGAAATGTGTATGTAACCTGTAACCTGGAAAAAAGAGGAGAATGGATGAAGGTACTACTGAATCAAACCAGTTCCTGCTCATATGATTAATAAGGGAAGAGCAGAGATTTTATTTTTCTGGTCAAAGATTAAGATGTGTGACACTCGGCACACAACTCTATGGCACACAGCAGAGGCTGCAAATCTGTAGTGTGCTCTGAGAAGTTTCTTTTCTCTACAGGCTGAAGTGCAGCGTACTTAACTTACCTCATACTTTAAACAAAAATGGTTGCCTAGGGCTGACAGTTGCTCAGTGTAGGCCTCTGTCTTAGTCCATGCAGGCTACTATAGCAGATTGCCATGGACCAAGTGGCTTATGAACCACAGAGATTTATTTCTCAAAGTTCCAGAGGCTGGAAGGTCCAAAATCAAGGTGCTTGGATTAGGTGTCTGGTAAGGGACTTCTTCCTGGTTCATAGAAGACCATCTTCTTCCTCTGTCCTACCATGGCAGAATAAGCAAGGAACTCTCTGGGCCTCTTTTATAATGGCACTAGTCCCATTCATGAGGGCTCCGCCTTTATGACCTAATCTCCAAATACCCTTACATTGGGGGATTAGGTTTCAAACGTACGAATTTCGGCGGGGAGACACAAATATCCAGTCTATAGCAGCCTTTTTAATGGCATGAAAGCCTCAAATAAAAATATATTTTTTTCAGAAGTTGGTGAAATTGTGAACGAATTAAGCATTACTGAGATTAAGAGTTTTTAAATGAAGGGTGTAGTAGTAAAGGGTTGGGGAATGTATTAGTTTTCTATTGCTGTGTAACACATTTTCATAAATGTAACAGCTTATTGCAATATTCATTTCTTATTTTTGTTGTTATTATTGAGCTCTTTCTTGCCCAAACTGGAGTGTGGTGGCTTGATCACTCACGGCTCACTGGAGCCTTAACCTCCCTGAGCTCGGGCAATCCTCCCACCTTAGCCCTGCCAGTAGCTAGGACTACAGGAGCACACCACCACATTTGGCTAATTTTTGTATTTTTTGTAGAGACCAGGTTTTGCCATGTTGCCCAGGCTGGTCTTGAAATCCTGGGCACGAGTGATCCGTCCACCTCGTCCTCCCAAAGTGATGGGATTGCAGGTGTAGCCACTGTGCCTGGCTGCAATGTCATTCATTAGTTCACAGGTCTCTAGTTCAGAAATCTGGGCAGGAACAACAGGATTCTCTGCTGAAGGCCTCACAAAACTATAATTAAGGTATTAGCCAGGCTGGGCTTTTTTTCTGGAAAGCTCGAGGGAAAACTCTGCTAAGGTAATTTGGGTAACAAATTCAGCTCCTTCTGGTTGTAAGACTGAGGTTCTGTTTCCTAGTGTCAGTTTTCAGCAGGGTCCTCTCTCTACCCTAAAGTCTGCCCTCACTCCTTGGCACATATTCAAACCAGCAATGGCTTATAAAATTTCCCTCATGCTTTGAATCTCTAACTTCCTCTTCTGCCACCAGCTAGAGAAAACTCTCTCCTTTTAAAGGTCTCACTTGATTGTGTCAGGCCTACCAAAATCTCCATACCTTAAGGTCAACTGACTTGGAACTTTATACCTACAAATTCCCTTCACAGCAGTATGTAGATTAGTGTTCGTTTGAATGGGCATGGAATAGAAATCTTGGGGTTAGGAAGAGCATCTTTAGAATTCTGCCTGTGTGTCACAGGGAGGTTAAAACACTGCCATTTTTATAATCTACCAAATCACGCCTTAAGTCTCCTCTGTACTTCCACACAGAAAGATTGAGAAATGTTATTGCCTTAGAAAACTTAATAGGGCCAGGCGTGGTGGCTCACGCCTGTAATCCCAACATTTTAGGAGGCCAAGGTGGGTGGATCACCTAAGGTCAGCAGTTCGAGACCAGCCTAGTCAACCTGGTGAAACCTCGTCTCTACTAAAAATACAATAATTAGCCGGGTGTAGTGGTGTGCACCTGTAATCCCAGCTACCCAGGAGCTGAGGCAGGAGAATCGCTTGAAGCTGGGAGGCAGAGGTTGCAGTGAGCTAAGACCATGCTACTACCCTTCAGCCTGGGTGACAAAGTGAGACTCTGTCTCAAAAAAAAAAAAAAAAAAAAAAAAGGAAAACCTAATAGGAAAAGTACTTTTATTATCATATTAAAGTAACTGGTCACACAAGTGGTAAGAGAGTGTTAGGCCTCAAAGCCTCCTGTCTGCTACTGAGGCCAAGCTCTTAGGCTCCTGGAGTCACTCTTCACTATTTATTATCTTTTCATGGGTTTGTTGAAAGACAAAGCTCATAGATACTGTATGGGGACTGTGGGATAAAGTTCATCTGTTTCATATGTTACATCATTTGACTCATATTTGAGTAACAATGTCTTGAGCCACCTAATAGGAGCTAAGATCCTTAGGGCAATATGTACGTATTAGTCGTTTCCATGTGGCTATGAAGAACTGCCCGAGACTGGGTAATTTATAAAGGAAAGATCTTTAGTTGACTCATGACTGGGGAAGTTCAGTTCAGCATGACTGGGGAAGCCTCAGGAAACTTACAATCACGGTGAAAGAGGAAGCAAGGCACCTTCTTCACAAGGTGGCAGGAAGGAGAGGTGACCAGCAAAGTGGGGAAGAGCCCTTTATAAAACCATCAGATCTCATGAGAACCCATTCACTATCATGAGAACAGCATGGAGGTAACCACCCCCATGATTCAATTCCCTCCACCTGGTCTCTCCCTTGACACATGGGGATTATGGGGCTTACAATTCAAAATGAGATTCCGGTGGGAACACAAAGCCTAACCATATCAGTGTGCTAAGCCCAAGGTCCTGCTTGGGAAGAATTTCTATGTTCAGGCATGGGGCCAGCTATTGGTTTGGAATAACAAATAGTTATTTTTCTACACATAAACGACATGAGAAGTATTTAACGCATTATGTTGGGTATCAGTTTCAGGTAGTTTGTCACCTTCTAGTTATTAAGGGCTGGTCATAGTTAAGAACTTGGACCTTGGAGCCAGGTTCCCTATATTCAAATTCCAGTGTTACCCCAAATCAGCCCCTGGCCTTTGGCAAGTTACTTCTCCCAGTCTCCATTTCCTGTCTGTAAAATGGGGACAATAATAGAACCTGTCTCAAAGGACCTAGAACAACATCTGGCACAGAGCAAGGACTCAGAATATGTTGGCTGACATTTTCTTACCATGAAGTATAGAAGGCTTAATTTAGTCTTATTTTGTGTTCTTTTTTTGTCAATCTTATACAGGTAGCTTGATCTTCTTGCTGAAAAATGATCGAAACAAAGTGTCTTAGACAAAAGTAAAGTAAAAATTTCTAAACAGAGCAATTTTTGCTCCTTTGTTAGAAGATAATTCCACCACCACCCCACCCCCCGACCACCACATTGATAACTATAGTTTCTATAGAAGAAACATAATTCCTGAATTAGCTCTTACAGGATAGTACCATGGAAGAGATTGTTTACTAGTGTATTTCCATGACCTAACAGACACAAGTTGCCTCTAGATTTGAATCACGTAATTACATTTTCCTCCTATTCTAACAGGACTACATTTTATAATACCTGTAGTGAGTTAGTATAAAGCTTATTACTCTTTACATTGGTACTCTCAATTTAATTGATTCTCAGGATCTTCTGCAAAATATGTGGAATCCCAGAATCACTTTCAAAATGAAAGCTATGAGATAGATAGAGAAATTGTGAGGAAGATCATGTTCTTGACTGGTAACACAACAGTGTTTTCAGGTTACATATAATATCCCAACACCATTACTTTATTCCATTCTCAGGACTCTCAGAAAAATAACTAAGAGAAACTGAGATGAGATCTAGGAGAAATAAGTAATAAGATTATTAGAAAATATAGAATTCAGTGTGCTTTGGGGCTTGGGATTGACCTTCCTATTACAAAGGATATTCGTTTTGAGTCAAGTAAAAGGAGAATATAAAATATATGCACTAGTATGGAAAGGTTTGTGGGAAGAATATTTTACATTCTCAAAAAAGGCAATTGGTATGTGATGTGCCCAAGATTTGTAAATTCATATACAATAATTAATGAAACAGCTGACAATTATTGAATATCTACTAGGTGCCAGGCTCTTTACATATACTCTCTCACTTAATGGTCATAAATGTTACATCATATACATACTATTGCTGGGATAAGTCTGTTAAGGCATTGCTTGCAGACTTGTATGTCTGCAAGGCATTGCTTCCTTTTTCCATCTTTAAATCCCAAGTAAACTCCTACCAATGCCCTTTGTGTCAAAGATGGCTAGTAAGAAGGAGAGTGTCTTGTCACAAAACCTGTAGTGCTCTCCAAAATCTATTTTCTCCTCTTCTTTCTGGCATACTATAAGACTGTATTTTCTAACCCCCTTGTATCCAGATGGGGCCATAATTAAGTCTTGGAGAATAAAATGTGGTGGACATGATGCAAGCTTCTTTTAGGCCTGGCTCCTAAATCCCCTGCGTTTTCCTGAGCTTTCTTTCTGCAGACTGGATGCAGGAGATCCAGTGATGGACACCAAGGCCGTAGAATATGAAGAAACTACAACTATCAAATAGGTGGAACCTAGCTCCCACATTGGTGAGTAAAACTATCTCCACACTCTGTCCTTTAACATGAGTGAGAAATACTTTTGTTGTGTTAAGCTAATTTAAATTTTGGAGTTTGTTATATTAGCTAACATTACTTATCCCCACCTAAACCAGTTAGTATAAGTGTTTATATATTTGCTAATACAAAAATGAGTCAAAATAATAAGAGTAGCAACACCTATTGTCTGTTAATTTAATGCCAAGGACTGAAGCATAGAGAGGTTAACTCACTTAACCAAGGCCACCAGATAATGAGTGGTAGCACCAGGATTGAAAGCTGGGAAGAATGGCCTTGAAGTTCATGCATTTATCCATTTTGCTTTGGCATTTGTTTATAAAACATATTGTGTTATCATTAATTTTTGCTTTAAAGAAGTAAATCATGGAGTGAAGTGAGCTTCAGCTAACTTTTTGCTCTAATCATTTAAAAAAATCTTGTTATAAGTAGCTACAAGTAACTATAATTTTCATAGCTAAAAACCTCAGTCCTTAGGTCACTGAATAATTATTGCAGCACTTATAGCAATGCAAATATATATGCATCATCCTTATAGTTTTCTTTCTCAGCTGGGCCACAATACATCCACTGAGATATGTCATATCATGTCTACCCATTTTTGTTGTTGTTGTTTTTATTTGGCAGGATTACTTTTTATTCCCATTAGCCCACGTCTTCCATATTTCTCTCTGTACTCCAGCTATAAAAGGAGAACAGCCTTTAAAACGCCAAGATCCTGGTTAAGATGCTAGAGGTGTCCTGTGTTAATTTGTGTGAATAGAGGAAATGCCAGTTAAGGGATAGCCATTCTACAGACAAAAATGCAGCCCTCTATACTTTACTCCATGGGAATATATTATTTGTATTTCTTCTTTCTTAAGGCTCTTGTCTATTTGTGTTAGGTATTTGTCTTACATATTTGTCTCCTACATAAAGTATGCTCACTAAAATGCCACTGACTTTAAGGAATTTTAAGTATGATTATATGTGGTCCTTGTAGAAAAACCATCTTTAAAGTGTAAAAATAAAAAAAGTTTTTTAAAAGCTAAATTAGAAACAAAAAAGATCTGAAAACTCTGGAACGTATACATATAGAAATGGTTCCTTGAGGACCATATGTTCCTCTTTGTAATACAAATGTGTCGAAAGAGCAAATATCTGCAAAAATCAACTACAAAGAATACCATGCAAGTTAATGCATATCAAGTCATTCAGTCATGAGAAAAATTTGGAGGATCCAGCAGTGGGTCCATCCAGATCCTCTCTCTGCAATGGTGATAAAATTCCAGATGCTGTGCCAGCCGTGTGTGTGGAGGCTCCAGGATGGAGATACCCCTGGGATGTGTGTGCATGGGGAGAGGGGCAGGACCAGTTCAGCACAGCCTGTTTGGAATGCTAATGGGTTATGCTTTCTGCTGATAGAGAAGGTTGGTTTTTTTTGCAAAGCGTTAAATCCTTCTCTCCTTTCCCTCCCTCCTCTATCTTTCCAGTAGTAATTCCAGTACATTCTATCGATTGACTCATTCTGGACTGATTTTTGCTTTCAAATTTGAAGAATATATGCTCTAACTCACAGGAACATAAAAAGGCATAATAAGGAAAGCAGTCCAAGTTAAAAAGGAGTAAGATGGGAAAGTACTCAAAGGGCTACTCAAGAAGAGGAAAAGAGAGAGAGGGAGGGAAATGAGGAGCTGGTTAGTGTGGGTGTTATCTGTGCAAGGCAGCAACTTGGAGTTCCTGAACACGTAATGGACCCTTGCCTAATAATATGGCAATGTCAATATTAGCTGTGATTTTGACTTCAGTTATAATATATTAATTTATATATAGAACACATATTGCGAACAGTGAGAACTGAGTTTTAATCTGACAGACCATCAAAGGGAATTGTGTTAACTAGCAATTTCACACATCTTCAGCTGAATGATAAATGGTGCTAAATGATGTCGTGCCTGTACAGAATGGGATCCTCAAGGGCCTGCACACCATTAAGAAAAAAAAAAAAAACAAATTTATTCCATTTAAGGCAGTGAATGTACTTTTTTGCATTCATATCTGTAATCCATATACAGCATATATGATAAAAATGGTAATCCATATACAGCGTATATGATAACCAGAGTGCTTTATTAATAAGGACATTTTATTTCTAATAAGGCTGTGAATAATTTTTATTCAACAAACTGAGTTTCTCTAACTCATATTCCTTCTTATTTTGAAGTGGAGCTTTTCAGGGCACTTAACTGTGATGTCTGGGGATGATGATGAGGCTCATTTGTTGAGGACCAGAGAAGGAAAGTGTATTTTAGGGCTTCCCACTGTGCCTTCTTCTCCCTCACATTCCAGTCAGGTTCTCCCCTTAGGAAGTCCTGTGATAATCATATTCAGGTTTCTGCTCTCACTGGATGCTTCTGTTCAGTCCTACAATACTCTCCTTGAATTTGTTTCTAGCCCTAGGGTTTCCTAATCTTTGAACTTTTATTTTCCCATCCCTGCTTTTAGAATTTTTGTTGCCTTTGCAGTTCCATGCACAGAACTGTATAGCTAAGAGTAGACTTGTTTCGTTGAGAGTCATTGCTTTAATTGACAGCATTTGTGCTCTTTGAGAGCAATGTGAGCCCATCCATGAGAGAGCCCACCCAGGTTACTGGGAAGTGTGTGCAGAGGTAGCAACAGTGACTTTGAAAGACACAGAGAACTTTATCAGTTTTGCTTTGGAACTTCAAGATCTTCTCTTCCTTCCAACTAAGGCTAGATGAAAACTAACATTTAAGTATCTACTAACTGCTGAATGCTAACAGGGTGGTACAGTACTAGATCAAACCTCTGTACATAATAATTCTCTGCCATATGCCCCTGGTTTGGGAAATCTCTGGATCCTAGTGTGTCTATCAGAACTGGCACCAAGCTGCTATCAAGCAACTGAAACATTTTATTTTTCATGACAATTTTATATCACTTCCAGACCTTAAAACTTTTTCCATTTTACTGAAAATTCTTGATTTATTTGTTGGCAGATCAAACGCTGTTCTTAAGTGCACATATTTTAAAATTAACTGTCCTTTAACTTCAGTGAACAAAACCTGCCTGGAAAGCTTTTCACCCCAACACAAACTCTTTTAATTCTTCTCAATTCATATGAAATGAGGAAAAAATTTAACTCCCAGGATCTGTGGAATGAGTATCTCTCTACACATGGTGCAGAGCATGTGTGCTCAATAGTCTACTAAGGCACTAATGCTTAGTGTTGAGAAGTTGGTGAATTTTGTATGTTTTGAGCCTTTGTTAGTGCACTGATTTAAATTTCATTTTTAAGTTTGAGTATATTTGTTTTATGAGGAAGGTAGGTGATACCTACTAATGCTGAAGCAACATTCATGTGACTATGCAGCTCCAGGCAGCCTCAGTTTCTCCCCCTCCTGGACTCTGGATTGGACAGACTTATTATTCAGAGGGTTCCAGTGTGATTTTTTTTGGTTGAAGCCCTGGCTCTGCTGTTTTCTAGCTATGTGACCCTTGAAAATTTTCTTGACCACTCTAAGCCTCAGTTGCATCATTTGTAAAGTAGAGATGAAACTAATATCATAGATAGGGTTGATGGATTATTAATTGAGATACTACACCTAAAAAGCTTAGAATAGTGTCTCAGAACATGTTAGCAATTATTTTGAAGTGGAAACATTCACTTCAATGTGGCTCACACCTGTAATCCAGGCACTTTGGGAGACCAAGGTGGGCGGATCACAAGGTCAGGAGATCAAGATCATCCTGGCTAACACGATGAAACCCTGTCTCTACTAAAAACACACATGCGAAAAAAAAAAAAAAAAGAAAAACCCAAAAACGTGGTGGCATGCACCTGTAGTCCCAGCTACTCAGGAGGCTGAGGCAGGAGAATCACTTGAACCCAGGAGGCAGAGGTTGCAGTGAGCCAAGATCGCACCACTGCACTCCAGCGTGGGTGATAGTGAGACTCCATCTCAAAACAAACAAACAAACAAACAAAGCATTTTTCTTATTAAAATTTGGTTTGTGTTATCAGACAAGAAGTGAAAAAGCTTCTCATTGCATCTCCTCTGAAATGAGATAACCCAATATTCCACGTACCGCTGAAATTCTGCTTTTACTATTAATTTGCTCATCATGCCTTTCCATTATTAGTGTTAGTAATGGCATTTGCCAATCTACCTACATGTGTAAAACTATAACCCTGTCTGTTTTCTGAAGTAATAAATTGCTAAACCACAGCTTCAGTACCTTCAGTGGATATTGTCAGAGAGCCTCCTTCATTCATGGGCTATCTCTGGTTCTTTGGTTAACTATGCTTCAGCTTTACAGGGTGGGCTCTTGGAGGTCATTTTGATGTGCATCTTTATTTGTGCCTTTAGGCAGCATTGTCAAGACACCTGATCTGCAATGGACCAGTCACATTTTTTCGTTCAATGATTTGGCTTTGAAACTAGACCTCTAGTTACTTCATGTGGCTGAACATGTAGACCTGGAGGCCAGAGGCTGCAACGAGTCATGGGTGAGGAGTGGAGAAAGGCCTATCTGCAGAGAGAGAGAGAGGAAGGGAGTAGACAGTAGAAAGAAGCCAAGATGCAGTTTGGAGAGATTGGAAGAGAGCTGACCTCCAGGATGCTTCCTGGTGTGCAGTCCCAGTTGCATTCTTGGCCTTCAGTTTCATGAAGAATTCTCCATGTATATAACTAATGCTTTGTTTTCATTTAAGGTAGCAGAGTAGCATCCAGATACCTTAAAGACTCCTGGTTCTCATCAGCGATGATCTCAAATGAAGTACACAAGTCCACTGCCACCACCCACAGGCTCCTGCCACTCCTTTGTGGCCCTCTGTTATTCTATTGCTCTTCTATTTTTATGCAGTGAAACTCAATCTCCATGTGTGTTTCAAACAGTTAAATTTTATTAACATTTGGCACACAGAACAGTTCATCTGCTTTAGTTACGTAAATTTGGAATTAGTCTAATTTTATAGTTGTGCTGAACGTTTAAGAAATAATTGATTAATTCATTTATTTCTAACCAAGGTTTTGAGGGATGTCTCTAAATCTGTGAAGAATATTTGAAATGGTTTGTGCTAACTCATGTTTAGGAAAGATTATCCTTAGCAAACTAACAAAGCAACAGAAAACCAAATGCCATTATCTTCTCACTTATAAGTGGGAGCTAAATTATGAAAACACATGGACATATAGAGGGGAATGACACACATTAGGGACTATTAGAGAGTGAAAGATGGGGGGGGGATCAGGAAAAATAACAAATGGGCGCTGGGCTTAATACCTGGGTTATGAAATTATCTGTACAACAAACCACACAGATTACCTATGCAACAAACCTGCACATGTACCCCAGAACTTAAAAGTTTAAAAAAGAACAAAATGATGTAATGTTTCTGGTATCAATTGAGATAGAATTTCAGAGCAAAGGAAATCACTGCTTTGGTCTGGCTCAAAAAATTGGTCCTTGAGGATGATCCACAGAAATTTCCCAACATATGTTCGCTAGAACTCTTGTTTTCAAGGATGTTAATGGTGTAATGAATAAAGGCATTCCATGTTCAGACATGCTGTGCAATACTGAATTTAAAGAGAGTTAAGTTCTTTTCTTCATTAATTTTTTTCACAAGCGATTTTATATGGTGATATATATTGTGATTCTCTAATCTGTGTATAGTTTTGTAATTACTAAACTAATTGGCCATGGAAAGTTTTTTCTATAGAGAACATCTTTTGAGACTAGTGTTGCTTGGCACGTGTTATAGAAACCATCCCCACAGGGTTAACAGGCATTGCATGCTGGGTTCTCGGCAGAAATACAGTTATAATTATGTATTAGTCAGACTGCACTTTGGCCCATTTCCTTGTAACAAAAAGTCATGTAGCACTAAATACTGACCATTTGCATTCCCACTGGTCTTACAGATAGGATCACTGATGTTAGAATTATAAGGCTTTATGTTTAAGAATTGCTTAAGATGTTCTTCAGATCTTGAATTCCAGTGGAATGTCTGATGCCAACCAATTTATAGACCCCCATAGAGGAATCACATCAGTGTAATAATGAAGTTTTTTCATCTCTCTCTCTCTCATGACTTCACTCTACACTCTTCAACTAATTAGTAGTCCTCACACCTCGGCCTCCTGCAAACCCTTTAAAATCCTTAGAACCAGATCCTTGGAGAGGTGGATTTGAGATTCCCTTCTATCTCCCCATTCAGTTCTTTCTCTGCTGCCATCCCCAATGTCTTGTATGTTGACTTGCTGCACACCAGGCAAACAAACCTATAACCTTTGTTGTGTATTGTTCTAAGGGAAGTATTTGGGGAAGATTGTGTTGCATAGTGTTGCTAGGCTTGACCTGCTCTTTAACTGATTACATAACTTTTTCACTTGTAAATGATACTAAAAGTCCTTTGAAATTATAGGTATTTATAGAAAATCAGATCAACTTTTAGGTGACATTGGCAATAATAGAACCATAATACTAATGACATTAATAGAAAACTGTTTCTCTACTGGGTGTCCTACAATTCAATTCCTTTCTGACACTATCTACCTGAGTTAGTGTCAAATGTCACAAGTTAAAGGGCTGAGCTCCGCAAGACTGACCCCCCACTTCAAATGTCAGTCACAAATGCCAGTAACTCAAGTCTGAGTTACCACTTGTGTTTTGACTGACCAGCTATAAATTGAGGTTTCTATGACCCCTGTTCTCAGATTTGATAATTTGTTAGAATGGCTCACAGAATTCAGGAAAGTATTTTATTTGTACTTTCCAGTTTACTATAAAGGGAAACTCAGGAACAGCCAAACAGGAGAGTCGCACAGGGCAATGTATGGGAGCTGGGGTGTGTGTGTGCAGAGTTTCCATGATCTCTCTAGGGAGCTACTCTTCCAGTACCTCCATGTGCTTGCCAACCAGAAGCTCATCACATGTCAAGAGTTTTTACAGATCTTAATCTCTAGATCTCCTTCTTATTCCTGGATGTTGGTGGGAGGAAGTGAAAGTTCTAGTTCTAATCACTTGGTCTTCCTGGTGACCAGACCTATCCTGAGTCTACCTAGGGACCCCATTCCAAGTTACTTCATTAGCATAAACTCTGACAGGATCAAAAGGGGCTCCTTATGAATAATAAAAGCCATTCTTATCACTCAGAAAATTCCAACGGTTTTAGGAACTCTGTGCCAGGAACCTAAGGATAAAGATGACATACATTTTTCTGTTATAGTACAGGCACATTTCAAGGGCACAATGATCACCCCTACTAGATTTCAAGCTCCTTCAACTGTCTTATTTATCATTGAATCCCTATTACAAGACCAGTTGATGCCAGTCAAGTTGGTTGGATTGAATTATTAATTTACTAAAGAGTTAGGGTTAAATATTTCTTATTCTTTCAAAAATTACAAGGTTGTGCATTTCTTTTTCCAACAAAGGACTTCTTTAAAGCACTTCTTTTAGTACAACAAAGCTATCATTTGACTCACTCCATCATCCATCATGTGTACCATTTAAGTTCTCAGGGATATATTGCCAACGAGTACTTTATTCTTTTATAAATTTCTTCCACATTTAGTGATGTATCTGTTATACCTTTTCTAAAGGAAAGAATGATAATTTTTTTTAGAGAAATCAAGTCTTTGTTTATGCACTAATATGAGAGTCTTAAGTAACAGACTATCAATACCACAATTCAATAAAACCGTGAGATAATGTAATGCAGAACGGTTCACTGTAAGAGTTTGTTGTTCTTATATTATTTATGGAATTGAGTCTGGCAGTATGAAAACAAGCTGAGCAAAGATTCTTTAGATTACACGAGTATTCATGCTCATAATGCATATAACATACACATTGCATTTTAATTTATGGGCTTAAGGGAACAGTGATTAAGTAGGAGAGAGAAGAGCTTTTTAAACACCTTCTGGGGAGTGATTTCTATTCTTTGCTGTCACATCTCCAATTATTCTTTCTTTCAAATACTTATTCTCTTTCTTTGAGTTTTCCTGGTACAGGTGGCTGCCATTTGTAGAGCTATCAATTTTGCTGCCCCCTTTTAAAGCAGCTATTATTTATGCTAGTTCCTGCTTATCCTTCTTTTGATTCATTTAGACAAGAACAGCTACAAAACATTTTAAACAGCTTGAAAAAAAAGGTTAACTTTAAGGATCACATGTTATCATGCATAGCCTCCAAATAAAATGTTTAAGCCTGCTCCAGCACAACTCTCAAGGATTGTGACTTCAACATGCTTTTAATTTGAGCCACTCTTTTAGATGCCAGAAATGTGAGGATCAGCACCGTCCCACCAGTGCAATGGCCGGCAAGGCTGTCTTGCCCGGTGGCTGAACACATAAACTCGGTTAGAGAAAGGATTTCTTTTCTTTTTAATCTTTGAAAGTGTGGAACTTGTGTCATGCAGGATGGCTGTTTTCCTTCTGTTCATTGTTGTTGTGTATTGTACTCTTCCAAATCATTGGTTTAAAGTTTGTATGTTAGAACTAATGTCAGGTTTTGTAGTCTGGTAAACCATAAATTACCCACTCCTTGTCTTGGTTCTGAAAGAGATTACTTAGCCATTCACAATTTTCCATGGGATGTTCTCCAGATGTGTGCCATCTGAAGTCTTCTGACTTCTTTCTCCAGTGGACTAAGCTGCCTCTTCTTGAGGAAACAAAGAACTGGAAGATATATACATCAATGTTAAAACATGCAGGCAGTCAGACAATGTTAAGATGCCTTCACACTTTCACTGAGTCCATTTGCGTTTCCTAACAATGCCCCTACTGTGGTGAGCAAGTGCCTGTGCTGTACTTACTCTCCTTTATGTATAATTTTATGCTAATCCTTGAATTGTTCAAGAAGCTTTTAACAGTCAGCTGTCTTTCTCTGTCTTTTGAGGTATCAAATAATGTTACAACTTGAAAATCCCATAGATGCAGGCAATTGTGTCTTTAAATAATTCTGGCTCGTTGGGTTTTCTAACATGTTATGTGTTAAGGATGTAGTTCTTTCCAGTCCATCCTGAAATACTGCGGGGATTCTCAATTTCAAAGTAGCCCAAAGGAGATGGCCATTAAGACAACGTGGCTGCTAATCCAATTTCCCATAATCTCAAACTCTATGCAAAAGCAAATGTTGAACCTGTAGCTGAACTCAGTCTTTTGAATACCAAACCAAGACCAATAATGTATTATCTTAACTATTTTGGGGGAAAGCTGATTGTTTGCAAAATATCTTTGGGTTGCCATTAGTTTGGGTTTAATCCTTTAGAAATATTCAGCGCTCAGGCCTATTCAAGCTCTCAGAGAACTGGCTCATCGCAGCAGCTCAGCTTGGCCTGTGAGATTGCTTGTGTACTTAGACTCCACTTATTTTGTTCAGGTTCACGATCAGGCGAGACAGCGCTGTCAATTCAAAAAGACATTCTTTTTTCAAACTATTGATCTCCATTGCTCTTGCAAATCCTTTAGTATTGGCTCTCAGGATTACTATAATGCTATAATCATTCTGTTAAGGATTCAGATTTGTGGTGGGCTAAAAGATGGGAACATCAAAAGGATTGAAATGCCCTTGAAGCAATCAATTTTTGTTCATCAAATACAAATGCTGAGAGGCTGCTTTTGGCTAATATTTTATAACTGAATTAATGACACATGGCTTCCTTCAGTCTTTTCTTCTAGGATCCTTTCTCTCCTCTTAAATGTTCTGATTTTATTTTCTGCAAAGTGAATTTGAATTACATAGTGTTCTAAACAAGAAGAATGCTTTGGGAAGTAAAGCTTATTTCACTTGCTTTCAAACTGTTAAGGCAGTAGAAATCTTTTCTTTTTTGGGGCTTTAAGGGAAGGTAAAGTCTAACAGCGTATCTGTTCTATTTTCCCTAGTAACAAAAAATGCACTTGTGATTTCTCTGTGAGTAACATTCTAACAGAAGCTTCCACCAGCAAAAAAGGTTTCTGTTAAAATCACGAATGCTGTCATGTGACTCAATTACTTTTGCACAAAACAATTCCAACAGACGAAAGTTTATTTATAATACGTAACAAAATGATGTTATAACCAGGGCAGGATTTTCTTTAGTATTAATAAATATAACTTACACATCTATGTTAAGGTAGTGATTAAATGACTGAACATTTAAAATGCTGTAACAGCTTTTAAGTTACTTTGATTTGCTCTCTTCTCTCATCCTTTTCTAAGTGAGAATGCAAATGTTTATATTTTGGGCTGTGAGGTAAACTTCCAATGGGAGCACTGAATGTCTGCACACTTTCATGTGCCCAGCCAGCTTCAGAATTAACCAAGACACCTAAGAGGAAGGCTCTAAATGGGATGTGAGTGTGAAGAGCAAAATGCAGAAGAGCATATAGAAGCCCCCCAAACCTTATGGATCTGGTCTCTTATATGTGTCAATTTTTATTATTTAGGAGAAAACTGAGTTAAAAATTTTCTTAAAATCTCAGTACATTAAAATTTAAAATTAATAGTATGCACAAAATTGTGGAGGAGTAAATTAGTAGAGAAAAAAATGGTTTTTGAATATTTTAGAAGTATTTATTTACGTCTACAAATTGAGTTCCTAATTATATATTAATCTGTCTTATTTTTTATTACTTTGTCAAGTTAATTTTGCTATATCTGTTTGAGTTGTAATCATATTTCGCAATGATAAAACTGGAGATGGGGGGAATGAAGAGAGTTGATTAATAGGTATAAATGTACAATTAGATGGAAGAAATAAAGTCTAGAGTTTGAGAGATCAGTTGAATGACTACATACAATATATTGTATATTTTAAAATAGGTAGAAGAGAATAATTTGAATGTTTCTAGCATAAAGAAAAGACAAATATTTAAAGTGATAGATATCCCAGTTATACTGATTTGATTTTTACAAATTACATGAATGTATAAATTGTCACACATATCACCAAAATATGTACATCTATTATGCATCAATTAAAAAATAAAATTATTTTAAAATTAAGACAATTCTAAAAATAGTCTTTAATGAAGAATTCCTAACTTACATCTTTTGCCCCATTTCATCTTAATTTTGGTTCAAATGAGTGAAAAAAAAATACTTACTGAATGCCTCTTATACCATTGTTAAATTTCCAGTGCCCAGTGCCGAGCCTGGCATATGGTAGACATTCAGAAATTATTTGTTCAAAGAATGAAAGCCGTGTTTTGTGTAGATCTTGGATATGAATCAAAACATTGCAAGACTTTGAGTCAATGTATTATTTTGGATTTCCTGGTCACACAGATTCAAGAATAGAACTATCTTTAAATGTTTTGAAAGTGTTGGTGTGTCTCAGTTTTCTTATAAGAGTGGATGAAAATTCGTAAAGACACAGCTATGTCATCTTTGCCTTTGGGCAAGAAGGAAGTGAAAGCTGAAGAGTGCTCTTGAGAACTGCGTGAGAAGAGAAACTTTAAGTCTTGCTTTTTGAACTTTAATAAAAATCACTTTACTTGAGGAGAGTATTTTTAACTTTTCAAAGTTTGTGAGTGATGTGCCCACTCCTGTTGCTGTCAATTTCATATCCTGCTAAGGACTGGTCTCAAGTCCCAGTTTCAAAATTTTGCATTGTCTGAGTTAACACCCACTTCCAGGTATGTTTAATTTATTGCTGATATTCATATTTGTGTTTTCTCCAGGTTATTTTTACAAAGCTTTCTATGAAGCTTATTTTTTAAATTTCCCATAGCTTTTCACACCATTGAGAGAAAGTCATGTTTTTAGTTTCTTTGCTTGCCCTGAATTTCTCAGTGTTGTCTGCCTTAATCTTTGTAAACTCAGATCTATCTAGGGCCATGGCAGAATGGTTGTTATCCCTCATGTCATGTGGTATTTATCTAGCTGCAGCAGTAATACTGTTGGTATTTGGAAATAAATACCAGGCAACTTGTTTTAAATACCTGGCACTTTTATGCAGGTGTTATGGGTAAGAGAGAGCTTCCTATCTTGGAATAACTGAGTTATCATCTTTAAACAGAGACTGTGTTTACTACTACTAATGACACTTTGGACCTTAGTACATGCAGGTGTATGTGACACAGAGAAAGAGTTTTGTGTGAGGTGTGTGTGTGTGTGTGTGTGAGAGAGAGAGAGAGACAGAGAGACAGAGAGATTGACTCTGCCTGCTGTCCTGGGGTTAGACTACTAAGTGGCAACAACATATATAGATTAGATGTTTTTCTTCCTTTAAAGCAAGAACCATTGCTTCCTGATTCATTTTTTACCCATTCCAAACACACATACAACTCATTAGAAGGAAAACATACACGAGGGATGTGTATTTTTTTTTTTTAACTACAAGATGCCTATTTCTTATTTACTTGTATTTATTTATTCCCCTACTGGGGCAGCAAACTGCTAAAGGTGACTTTAACCTGAAACATGGTTTCACAAAATGGAGTTAACTCTCTCATCCTAACACAGTTTCAGAGGGTGGATAGTGTTGGAAAAGTAACATTCACTCTGTAAGCCAGTGGATATTAAGCCTCACTTTCCAGGTCTATGTGACCTTAGTTTTTGGGCCCAGACCCTTGCATGCTACAAGTACCATCTAGACTCGGTACATTTAGCAGCATTTAGTAGTATAATTATAAATAATAAATAAAACGTGATGCATTTAAAATGAAAGTCCAGTGTGACCCAAATGGAACTAAACAATCTGTTAAATTGCATAGACGTCATGTGCTTGGTTCATTTATGGCAAACATTGTGATACTCTGTCCCTTGCACATATATTTTATTTAATTAGGGTGGGAAAGAGGAAAAACTGAAAGTACTTTTTCTTTTCTAGTCTGAAGATTTTTCAACCCTTTGGTAATTGAAAACATAATTTTGTTCAGGAAAATGAAATGATTTCCTCCTAATACTAAAATATTCGATCTTTACTATTTTTTCTTTGTCTTTCTCATTTAGAAGGAAAAAAGATTTGATTTTGTTGATTAATCCAGAGAATGTTTAATGACATTTCACTTCATAAAATCAGTGTGTTGGCTTTTTCAAGTTTCAAGGAACAACAAATTCTGGGACTTCAGATGGTGGGGGGTTTCTAAGGATCCACGAGAAAGTAAGGAAGCCGAGAAGCTGCCTCCGGTTTGGAGAGTCAGGTGTCAGCGAAGACTGGAACATCTTCCAGGATAACGTGGCAGCTCTACTAGTTGCACATTTCTGTGGCTCAGCCTTTCCCTTTTCCTTTTCTATCTGCTCTCTCTTCATTTTTAACCAGTGAGTCCTCTCACTGTATGTCTCATAGGATCGTCATCAGTTGATGAGGTGTCACCTAGTGTGGTACACAGCTGAGGGTATTTATTCCTCCTGCCAAAGTATTTGATGGGTTCTGGGGCTCCAAATCTAACCACGGCTAGCTAAGTTAGCAGGGTCACAGGAACAAAGCAAGCATGGCAGCCTCTACCATGGGAGAGCAGATGTGAAAGTGCATCGTAAATTACAAATCACTTTAAGTATTGTGAAATACATACCTACTTGTTATTGATTATATAACATATAATAGCTAATATATTAATCACAAATAGATATGAATATATTATTAATTAATATGTGTTAATAAAGATGTATATTATAGCATCCTCTACAATGCATATTGCCACTCTGTGTTCTTCAGTGTAATCACTGAGTTAATCATGCCTGGCAAATGTAAGCTTTCAATGCATGTTGCAGTAATTTGCAGAGGAGTCTATGACGTTCTGCTTATCACGCTCATGCCTCTGTAAGAGCAAAGAAATGCCTCAGATATAAATGGGGTCAGAGCACACACTTTTCCAGCCCTGTAGAATTGTTGTAAGGCTCAAATCAGTTATCTTATGTGGTTTGAAAAGGTTCGACTATTACTATACACATCTAAGGAATTATTATTAGATACACGTTCAAAACCAGATTTAGCAAAGATTGTAAAAAAGGAAAAAGTGGACTTTGGAAAATTGTTGCTATGTTTTTGAAAACTGTGCTTAAGTTTTGAAAAGCTTATTCTGTAGGTACTTGGATAGTTTGAATAGCTCTAGCACCTGAATGTAAATACATGAGCATATTACTCATCTCAGTAGCTGAGAATAAATAATGTTTTGATTCCTGTGAATGGAAATTGCTTATCGGAGCAGGAGGAGAAAAATACTAAATCATGTTTCTACTGGAAAGAGTGAGAACTCATTAAAGATAAAAGGTGTAGTCAAATGGAGAGGATAAGGAAGAGGCAGAAAATGATTCAGGGTGGGTGCACAGTTAGCAGTTAGGCATGAATCAGAGAGGGTTTGAGGAGAGTAGGAGGCTTCTGTATGGAGGCCATGGAGAGTGGGAAAAGGAAACTAGTTTTAGGAAGAAGTGGTTGCTGAGGACAGCAGAGCAGATGGACAGAAAGAACCTGAGTCCTTGTTAACATAACTGACACAACTGCCTGGACTTCCTGTTATGTGAGATACTTTATTATTTAACACAGCTTGAGTTGGTGTTACTTGTAGCCTGAATAATTCTGTTAAAGTCCTTTCTCAAGGCTGATTCTTTGGCAGACAGTAAATGTGGTTTTAACTACAATAAACTGATTCTGGTTCTATCTGCAGAGAATACTCTCGTTTTCGGCAAGTGATGTGGTCACCTGTATGATCTCAATTGACCTATACTGACCTCTCCAACTTAAAGGAAAGATTAAAATAATGCCTGTATTGCAACATTATTTCAAGAATTAAGTGATATCATACCATGAATTCACTTTGGAAATTCTGAAGTGTCCTATGGAGGAAAAATAAGAAATAAGAAAGCTGTCTTTCCATTGCTCTTCTCAAATATGCTTTCAGAAGCACAATACAACTTTTCCCACGTTCTTTTTTTTTTTTTCAATTAAGTTAGTGATCTAAATGGTAGGGAATATATATTTTTCTTTAAGAACCTCAGTGAGTGCTAATTTGAATGAAAACAAAATGAAATACATTATGAATATTTTTATTTTTTTCTGAATTTGGGTGTAAGTTCTTTGAAGTGCCTTACCCATAGCTGGCACTCAAATTTGTTGTTTAATTGGCACTTTCTGAAAACAGTATTTTAAACCAGGGATGGTAAGTAGATTTAATCTCATGTGTCAACTGCTACTTATTTTTGTGGATTCTGAAGAGCTGTGCTGAGAATTCTGAAGCTGTGTCTGGACACAGTGTAAAGAAATACTGTGATCTACTAGTGATGTCTGTCACTGACATGGAAAAGGAACTGGAGGAATTCCTGCTCATATTAATTATCCTTATCTTAACCTAATAATAAATCACTTAAATGAAGGAAATGGTGAGTTGACTATGGGAGATTATCTTGGGTGGGTCCACTTTATTTAAATAAAATTCATTCTAACTTTGCAGGTGTAATTAAGGACCCAAGTCAGTTGATTCAAAGGGAGGTTATTTTGGGTGGGCCCAATTTATTCAAATGAAAGCCCTTAAAAGAAACACTGGACCCTTTCTGAAAAGACAGATGCTTCTGCTAGCATTAAGGAAGTCGACTACAGTATTGTGAGAGGGCCTGTGAGAGAGCTACATTGCTGGGAACTGATGGAGCCTCTAGCTGCTGAGAGCAGCCTTGTATAACAACCGACCGGAAGGTAGGGACCTCAGTCCTACAATCAAAAAAATATTAATTCTGCCAACAACTATGAGAGCTTGGGGAAACACAGTATGGTCTACATCTAGATTGCCACCTTACATGACTCTGAGCAGAGGACCAGCTAAGCCATGCCTGGACTTCTAACTTATGGAAACTCTGAGATAATAAGTATGTGTTGTTTTAAGCAGGTAAATTGGATATAATTTGTTACGCAGCTAAAAAACCTAACGCAATTGCCGTTAAATCATAAACGACAGAGGTGAAAATGAAAGAAACAAAAAGTTTGAAAGAGATAAGTATGGACTTCAAGTTTGTAAAGAGAAAAGCATGGCTTATGTTCATTCTCGTTTATAGATGAATACTGTCCCCTCAACTCCACTGGGCACATTGATTTGTCCCTTTCTCAGGTGTCTAAGCAGCATGCAGCCCACAGAATAGCTTATGATGATGTTAGGACACAAAAAATGCACTTCTGGGTCATCTAACATTTATTCATTATTTGTTCTAAGAATAACATGATAACATTAACAGAAGAAAGTAAACGGCTTCTCTTTCTACCTCTACAAATATAACTATTTTTCTATGTTTCCCTTCAATTCATGTCATATGTGAACAAAATATCTGAGATATGTATTGTACAGACACAATTTTGTATTCTTTAACATTATATGATGGTCATTTTTCACACCACTATATGATCTTCAATGTTTTTAATCATTGAATAATCTTTTATTGAGTTGTGTTAAAATTTTCATAATCATTTTCCTATTGTTGGGCATTGGGATGATTCCTTTGTAAATTTTTACTCCTGCTACTGTAAATAATGTTTATTTTTGCTACCAAAGTTAACATTTTCCTACATATGTCTTTTTCTAATGATCGCATAATGTTCTTAAGATGTACTTCTAGAAGTGGGATTACTGGCTTGACGATATAAACATCTCTGAACCTAATTGTTTTCCCCAAATTTTGCTAAAATATGCTCCTTATAGAAGTGTGAATTGCTCTTTGTTTATTCATTTCAGGCTCATCTCGACAGATTTAGGAATTCTCTTTCTTAATGTCTGGCCATTTAATTTTTTAAAAATCAGCTTTACTGAGGTATAACATACCCAATAAAATGTGCTCATATACAATTCCATTAAGTCTGACAATTATATATATCCATGTAACTACACCACAGTCAAGCTATAAAACATTTCCATTGCTCCCCTAAATTTTCCTGTATTCCTTAGCAGTCAATACACTCCTTACCCTGGCCCCATGCAGCAACTTCTGCTTTCTGTAAATTAGTTTTTCCACTTTTACCAGAATTTCATGTAAGTGGAATCATACCATCTGTACTTTTTTGTGTCTGTCTTATTTTGTTCAGCAAAATATTTTTGAGATTTACTCATGTTGTGTGTATCAGTAGTTTGCTTCTTCATATTACCAAGTAGGATTCTATTGTATGGATATACCATAATTTGTTTATTCATTGGCTCACCTACTGTTGAACAGTGGAGTGATTCTAGCTTTGGGTTATTCTGAATAAAGTTGATCTATACATTTTGACACCGTCTTTGTTGTGGGCATATGTTTTCATTTTTTGGGAGTAAATACCAAGGAGGAGGATTGTTGGATCATATGAAAAGTACATACTTAACTTTGTAGAAAACTGCCAAACTATTTTTCAAAGTAGCTTAACCAATTTACATTTCTACCAGTCATGGATGAGAGTTCCAATGGCTCCACATCTTTGCCAACACTTGGTATTGTCAGTCTTTTTAATTTTAAGTATTCTGGGGGTGTGAACTGGTATCTCAGTTTAGTTGGCCATTAGTTTTGATACAATCTTTTCATACAGTTTTTGGGTAAAAATAGGCCATAAAATTATTATCTACTATTGTAGTGAAAATAATGGAAAATCAGAAGCTAAAGAAAAATTATACGTTACAGAGGAACTAAAGACATTAGACTTTATCACATGAGATGATAGCATGAAGTATGGATATTTTGATTTGTTTGAAATGAACAGACTCCTAGACATCCTTTGATGGGGCCACAGAGGCAGCAGCAGTATTGTGAGCTGCTTGAGAAAGTCTGAGACAGGCAGAGTGCCAGCATTTAGCCTGTAGAAGCAGGCAAACATTCCTGAGGCTGAATGATTACTTTTCTCACTGTGCTGATAGAGGTTGCATTAATAAATATAAAATTCTACTTCTCTGGTTGACTCACTCTTTCACCTCCTAAACCTAGGAACAAAGGGGATGGAATTGAATATTTACCATTGTTGGACAATGATCTCCCCTTCAGTTTCTGCTAAGAATTTGGTGTGCTGGGATAACATTTGGATTAGGTCTGTGAGAGCAGAAAGGACAAAGTCAGACTATTGGCTAACCTGAGCAGGGGTTAAAGAAAAAACTAATACTCCTGAGTCAGCAATAATTATGCCCAAAGCTCTTGGCCTCAAATGTGCTTCATAGACAGTCCAGGGCTTATTCTATAGTCTAAAATCTTTGCAAAACCAATCCTGTATACTATGGAAATTAAGCATACTGATTTATGCAGAACTTGGTTAAATGTGTAGAGATATGTGGAGAACTTAAATTCAATTAGTTGATTCTTTAAAGAGAGGCATGAGATAATAAAAATGACAATATTCAACTTAGAAATTCTGAAGAAACTGGTAATATGCCCATTCTTTGAAATGGCACCAGCTGTATGTGCTGACATATTTTGTATTAACAGAATGTCAAAAAGCTTACAACCTGAGAGAGATTTCAAAAAAATAGTGATTTTGAGCGACTTATCATCTCTGTTAGGGGACAAAATTCAACTAGTAACTGGCAGTGTGGATGATATTGCTGCTCTGAGTTATTTGGACCACATCATTACCACTACTCACAAATATATTCTTTTCCATTGATATTTGTTTATATCTTCACCAAAAAGGAATTTGAAGGGACAAATTGTATGTCTTGTCTCTGAAGGTTATAATCAAAGCACACAGATTTAATCTTGATCCATCCTCTGTTCCTATTGAGACTAGATTTTCAAAATTCAATCAAGTGAATAACAAATTGTACTAATATTCTCAGATTTTATGAGACATGACCTTCTCCAAGTCATCTAAATAAAGATTTACAGGTCACTTGGTTTATAGCTCCAAAGTACAGTTTTTAAATTTCAGTGCTGGGTATGTAATGCTATAAACTAATTAATTATCTTAAAAAATGCAAAGTGTGAAATACTTTGGAGATTACTGTTGCCACCAAATATATAACTTGAGACTTATGCCTTCAAGCAATGAGTACGGTAGAGAAGACTCCAGAGAGAATTAGATCCAGAATTCTCTTACGGAGCTTTGATACATTTCAAACACTACAAATGAAAAAGAATAGCATATTGAAAATGGAGATCATATGTATGGTGTAGCTTTTCCACGGAAATTCCTTTAAATAGAAAAAAATTGGCAACAAAGTATTATTCCTTCTAAATGAGAAATGGTACCATGATACATCGGTGGAGGCCTGGGCTAAATCCAATATTGTCCATCTGTAGTAAAGAATATTATTATTATTATTATTATTATTTTTTTTTTTTTTTTTTGAGACGGAGTCTCTCTCTGTCGCCCAGGCTGGAGTGCTGTGGCGCAATCTCGGCTCACTGCAAGCTCCGCCTCCCGGGTTCACGCCATTCTCCTGCCTCAGCCTCCCGAGTAGCTGGGACTACAGGCGCCCGCCACTGCACCCGGCTAATTTTTTCTATTTTTAGTAGAGACGGGGTTTCACCATGGTCTCGATCTCCTGACCTTGTGATCCGCCCGCCTCGGCCTCCCAAAGTGCTGGGATTACAGGCGTGAGCCACCGCGCCCGGCCAGTAAAGAATATTATTCAGCGGTTGAAAAGAAAGTGGTAGACTTAACACACATTTACTTGGCAAGATTTCTAAGACATATTTTTAAGTGAACAATGCATGAAACAATAGTAGTATTCACATGTATACAAAACAGTCATGAAATATAACTGTGATGTGAACATACATATATGTAAACACAAGACACACACACCAAATGACCAATTGAGGTTACTTCGAGGGAAGAAAGTAGATATGTGTATATGTGTGCATATGTGTATGAACATCTATGTTTCATAGGTGGCATGGGAAGCAGTGAATTAGAAGGTAACATATTTTGTTCTGTAAGAGACTTTCAGTTTGAATATCTACAAGACTACATTTAGGTATTGCAACAAACCACACTCTAAACAAGAAGAGATATGTTTTAATTAATTAGCTGCACAGTATTTTTAGTCAGTCCAAGGTTATAGTATAATACTGGCATATATCCAAAACTGTGGCATTTCCATTGATAGCACAATTAAAGACTGTTCTGGAATCAGGTTTATAATGCCAAAGCAATTCATTTGAAGAAAGGAAAAAATACAGACCCAATTTAATGGTAAGTCTACAGGTTGTCTTACTCTCCACTTTATCCTTATACTGAGCACAGGTCTCAGAATAAAGCAATATTAGTTGAAGGAATGTTTTTGGTTTGTTGGAAACATGTTTTTTATGACTTAAAATGCACATATGGAACAAATGATATTAATTAGCATGTTAGAGACAGTAAGACTTTTGCTACCTGGATTAATTCAGTTTCCTCAGCAAAGATAATCACATCGAGAACATTGGCAATGAGCCTTTGCAAAACAGAAGACTGCGAGAAACCTACATGGCATCCAGTTCCACACCAAATGGAAATTCTCTGGCATGGTGATCGTATCCAACCTTCACTAGATGTCACATCTGGCGTCTCCAGTCATTCCCTCATCATCGTCCACCAGCCGTACCTAACATGAAACACAAAGCAGGATCACCCACAACGTGCTTCTGGATCTCAGCCAGCCTGACTATCCTGTGGCAAAGCTGTTGGCAACACAAGATCTTTGGGGGCAGACATGTGTGGAGAATGGGCGGCAATGCAGGCTGTGCACTGAGCTGAAATGGGATCACCACCAACAGGGTGGGCAGAAGAAACACTGCGGTTTAATATCAAATTTTCGGCTGTGGCAGTGGACTTCTGGGAAATCAGACACCTTGGCAACATTCCTTTGAGACCGATGGTTCTGAAGGGAAAGAGAAAAATGAAGCAAAGAAACACTGAAGTTTTAGCTTTGGTTGAAGGAATATTAGTGGACAGATAGAGGACAAAATAGTTTGCTCATCAATGACTATCTTTATTAAGGTCATCACCATCACCAACAATAAGTTAGTTTTAGGCATAAAGTGATTTTGTCCAGTTAATAGAGAATATGTCTGTAAATGTTACATTTATATAGAAAAAAGGTTTTCAAACAGTTATGGTGTTTATGTAGGTTTAGACTCACAACTACGTCACATTTTAAAACTTTGGAAAATGATTCCATGTTCACAATTTCCAATGCAAAATGAAAACACGAACCATCTGGAAATTATCAAAATGCTATGTAAAAGCAATGATGCCATTTACTGCATAGAATCAATTTAGCACACCAATAAAAACACACACACGTATAAGCCTAGAAAAAGCAGGCTATTCTTTTCCATAGAACTTTTCATTTAAATTCTGTTGCCATTGTTGTGCAGTAAATTTTGCTGTCACACAGCTATAGCTAAAGTGCTTTTTATTTGATGTAATCCTACTGCATCATTAAAATATCAGTATTCTTTATGTTTTGCAAATATTTGTGGACACCATTAAGCAACACGAAGCACAGTGCAGTAACAAATGTCCATTTTATGGCCACTGTCAGACTATATATTGTATAATGCCCCAATATTATCAGCAATCTAGACCTAAATTACCACAACCCTAAGTCCATGAAACACAAGACACATATATAATCTCCCTTAGTCCATGTATTGAAATGTTAGAATTAAAAGCTTGGGCTATCAATTCAGGCATAAAATGTCGTTTTCCAGAAGAATTTTTCACTGAGGACAAAACAGAGAAAAGGCAAAGGAATGAAGCTAAGGGCTGATTTTCTAGAACAAATCTAAACCTGAGAGAAGAGTTTCCCAAAGAGGAAACAGGTGAGAGGGGGAAATGGATGTACAAGTGGGAAAAGTTGTTCTTTTTTGGTCACTGTATTTTATTCTTAATTGACACAGACATTCAGATTTAGTAAACAATATTGCTTTTTTGGTGTTAGAGGTTTTCACTCAACTCACAATTCTACTCAAGAGAAGAGAAGGATATTGATGTTTTAAACTACGGTGAGAAATTACCCAAAACATACGGTTCATTGCAAATACTGAGCAAATAGTCTCCAAGTTGCTCAAGAATGCAACCAGTAAAGATACAGCAGGGAATTTGTCTGAGGTTGAGTCGAAATTGGAAATAT
This sequence comes from Chlorocebus sabaeus, assembly GCF_047675955.1. Lineage (NCBI taxonomy): Eukaryota > Metazoa > Chordata > Mammalia > Primates > Cercopithecidae > Chlorocebus > Chlorocebus sabaeus. The sequence continues at coordinate 24,591,873 of NC_132916.1, read as the reverse complement.
TTTGTCATGTAATTAGGCAGAACTAGTATGGGATTTGTTGTAAACACACAGTGATTCAATTTGCTCTATGACAGAAGCCTCCTAACTTACTGTTAAATTGTTTCCTTTTTCTGCTAAATTTCTTTATCACTTCTGTAAATTGTAAAAGACAAATCACCTCCAACTGCCCATACATCTCTTGGTCTTCTTTTTGTAGAGCTTTGAAGGTGATGAAAGAATCAATTTCATTTACTACAAATGATGATATTAATCATAAGAGGTTGTCAGGACTCATAATGGTGAATGGGTCTAGTGGAGTCGAGTTGGTAGAACAGTTTGACCTATTGTAGTTTCCTTCCTCATTGTGGTCCTGGACAGTAGTGGTTGCAGGGATAATAGGGAGCTGCTGGATCTGGCTTCCAGAGAGACAGGCAAGGGAGAGAAAAAGATAAGCACATTTAAAAGCAAATGTTGACTTCCGAATGTACTTGTATTCAAGCAGTAAGGGCAAGTCATTAGTAACCATGAAAGAGATTTCAAACCCTCTTTCTGAACTATGCAGATTGAATGCACATAATCTGCTTCCTAAAACTACTCTGCTATGCAGTGTTTTTATTTTCGATGAAGTCAGTTTATTGCAAATTTCAGGAATCTTTTTCAACTGAAGAGGTGTATCCTTCTCTGACACAGGTAGCCTCACCCATTAGAATATTAATTTGAATGAACTTCACCCCACGAAGCATTTCTTAATATAAGTGCCAACTTAGAAGTTTGACTTTTACTCCATCATAAGTCAAGTTATTGGTATTGACAAAATTTGAGACAAAGGTCTAAGATGCCTTGATCAGCAACTCTGATTTAATAATAAAAAATTTGCAGATTTAGTTGGAGAATATTTTTCTCATGTGAGATAGATTGCATTGTAGAAGAATTAAAGTGGGAATCATAAGATTTATATCTCTAAGTTAAAATGTAATTTCTGGTTGATAAAATTTTGATTTTGGGTTAGAATATGTTGAAATAAAGAAATAGATCTTTATTCATGAAACTAACCAGAATTAGGATCTTTTTGAAGAGTTAAAAATAAGAAATAGAATTATGAATTATTTTAATTAAAAATATTTAAAATATGTTCAGATAAAGTAGGCAGATGTTAAAATTTCAATTTGAAGAGATTTCAAAACCAAGTATAAAATTGAGACATCTCTCTAACTTCAGTTGTTTTTGGAAAATTCAAATCAAACTTTTTGAGAAGAGAGTTTTATTTATTTTCATGTATTTATGATACAAAATAGATGTGAATGTTAGACTATCAATTTTTTAAAAATTTGTATCTCTTACTTAATTTCTGTATCTTTTTATATTCAGTCTTAGCAGTGGTAAAAGGAAGTAGGTTTTTTAGACTGCTTTAAATAGTAGTTTATAAAACAAATTATAAGTCTTATAATTAGCTTAGATTTTATCAGAATTGTCTCTCTTTTAAGGGTTTTTGAAATTGTATTTATTCCATTTTTCATGGGACCTACATAGAATTATCTGAAGAACTCTCCTTCACTTTCTGTGGATATTTGGATGTCATATATGTGGATATTTAGATGTCATTATAAGTCATTTGAATTAGTTACAGGGACTTGAAACAAGCCACATGCAGTTGGTGAATTTATTTCAAAATAATGTTTATTACAAAATGTAATAAGGCAATCATAAAAATAATATTTACATTTTAAATAACAGAATTCTAATGTTAGAATTGAATAGCTTCTACATTATGTTTTTCAGTGGAAAAACATTATAAAAATGCTTGTGCAAGGGTAGGTGAGTACATGTAAATGTGGGTACAAATATATATGTGTGTTTCTGGATGAATGTATTAAAAATTTTAAGACAATTTCAGAAGAGACTAAAATGAATAGCGGTGAGAGGAAGAGGATGATTTTTACTTTTCATTTTATGCCCTTCGGAGCAGTTGGAATTTTTGATGTGTGTTCTGCTTTTGTTTTTTAAAGCCAATGATGAAGATAAATCTGCTAGAATGAATTGTGTGCTATTTCTGTTTCCTTTATACTTTCCTGTGTGAATTATTTTTGGTTAATAAACATTTTATAGTTAAAAGAATTTAAACAAAACAAATATTAAAATTAACCTATTCAGCTTTTAGGAACAGGCCAAAGAGTGATTACATATGGTCAAAAATATATTTTAAATTAATTTTGGGTTTTTTTTGTTTTTTGTTTTTATTTTTTATTTTTTTATTATTATACTTTGAGTTCTAGGGTACATGTGCATAACGTGCAGGTTTGTTACATATGTATACTTGTGCCATGTTGGTGTGCTGCAGAAATCAACTCGTCAGCACCCATCAACTCGTCATTTACATCAGGTATAACTCCCAGTGCAATCCCTCTCCCCTCCCCCGCTCCCCATGATAGGCCCCGGTGTGTGATGTTCCCCTTCCCAAGTCCAAGTGATCTCATTGTTCAGTTCCCACCTATGAGTGAGAACATGCGGTGTTTGGTTTTCTGTTCTTGTGATAGTTTGCTAAGAATGATGGTTTCCTATCATTCTTAGGTATGGCTGCATACCTAAGATGGCTGCATCCATGTCCCTACAAAGGACACAAACTCATCCTTTTTTATGGCTGCATAGTATTCCATGGTGTATATGTGCCACATTTTCTTAATCCAGTCTGTCACTGATGGACATTTGGGTTGATTCCAAGTCTTTGCTATTGTGAATAGTGCCACAATAAACATACGTGTGCATGTGTCTTTATAGCAGCATGATTTATAATCCTTTGGGTATATACCCAGTAATGGGATGGCTGGGTCATATGGTACTTCTAGTTCTAGATCCTTGAGGAATCGCCATACTGTTTTCCATAATGGTTGAACTAGTTTACAATCCCACCAACAGTGTGAAAGTGTTCCTATTTCTCCACATCCTCTCCAGCACCTGTTGTTTCCTGACTTTTGAATGATCGCCATTCTAACTGGTGTGAGATGGTATCTCATTGTGGTTTTGATTTGCATTTCTCTGATGGCCAGTGATGATGAGCATTTTTTCATGTGTCTGTTGGCTGTATGAATGTCTTCTTTTGAGAAATGTCTGTTCATATCCTTTGCCCACTTTTTGATGGGGTTGTTTGTTTTTTTCTTGTAAATTTGTTGGAGTTCTTTGTAGGTTCTGGATATTAGCCCTTTGTCAGATGAGTAGATTGCAACAATTTTCTCCCATTCTGTAGGTTGCCTGTTCCCTCTGATGGTAGTTTCTTTTGCTGTGCAGAAGCTCTTTAGTTTAATGAGATCCCATTTGTCAATTTTGGCTTTTGCTGCCGTTGCTTTTGGTGTTTTAGACATGAAGTCTTTGCCCATGCCTATGTCCTGAATGGTACTACCTAGGTTTTCCTCTAGGATTTTTGTGGTATTAGGTCTAACATTTAACTCTCTAATCCATCTTGAATTAATTTTCGTATAAGGAGTAAGGAAAGGATCCAGTTTCAGCTTTCTACTTATGGCTAGCCAATTTTCCCAGCACCATTTATTAAATAGGGAATCCTTTCCCCATTTCTTGTTCCTCTCAGGTTTGTCAAAGATCAGATGACTGTAGATGTGTGGTATTATTTCTGAGGACTCTGTTCTGTTCCATTGGTCTATATCTCTGTTTTGGTACCAGTACCATGCTGTTTTGGTTACTGTAGCCTTGTAGTATAGTTTGAAGTCAGGTAGCGTGATGCCTCCAGCTTTGTTCTTTTGACTTAGGATTGTCTTGGAGATGCAGACTCTTTTTTGGTTCCATATGAACTTTAAAGCAGTTTTTTCCAATTCTGTGAAGAAACTCATTGGTAGCTTGATGGGGATGGCATTGAATCTATAAATTACCATGGGCAGTATGGCCGTTTTCATGATATTGATTCTTCCTATCCATGAGCATGGTATGTTCTTCCATTTGTTTGTGTCCTCTTTTATTTCACTGAGCAGTGGTTTGTAGTTCTCCTTGAAGAGGTCCTTTACATCCCTTGTAAGTTGGATTCCTAGGTATTTTATTCTCTTTGAAGCAATTGTGAATGGAAGTTCATGCATGATTTGGCTCTCTGTTTGTCTGTTACTGGTGTATAAGAATGCTTGTGATTTTTGCACATTAATTTTGTATCCTGAGACTTTGCTGAAGTTACTTATCAGCTTAAGGAGATTTTGGGCTGAGACAATGGGGTTTTCTAAATATACAATCATGTCATCTGCAAACAGGGACAATTTGACTTCTTCTTTTCCTAACTGAATACCCTTGATTTCTTTCTCTTGTCTAATTGCCCTAGCCAGAACTTCCAACACTATGTTGAATAGGAGTGGTGAGAGAGGGCATCCCTGTCTTGTGCCAGTTTTCAAAGGGAATTTTTCCAGTTTTTGCACATTCAGTATGATATTGGCTGTGGGTTTGTCATAAATAGCTCTTATTATTTTGAGGTACATTCCATCAATACCGAATTTATTGAGCGTTTTTAGCATGAAGGGCTGTTTAAATTTGTCAAAAGCCTTTTCTGCATCTATTGAGATAATCATGTGGTTCTTGTCTTTGGTTCTGTTTATATGCTGGATTATGTTTATTGATTTGCAAATGTTGAACCAGCCTTGCATCCCAGGGATGAAGCCCACTTGATCGTGGTGGATAAGCTTTTTATGTGCTGCTGAATCCGGTTTGCCAGTATTTTATTGAGGATTTTTGCATCGATGTTCATCAGGAATATTGGTCTAAAATTCTCTTTTTTTGTTGTGTCTCTGCCAGGCTTTGGTATCAGGATGATGTTGGCCTCATAAAATGAGTTAGGGAGGATTCCCTCTTTTTCTATTGATTGGAATAGTTTCAGAAGGAATGGTACTAGATCCTCCTTGTACCTCTGGTAGAATTCAGCTGTGAATCCATCTGATCCTGGACTTTTTTGGGTTGGTAGGCTATTAATTATTGCCTCAAATTCAGAGCCTGCTATTGGTCTGTTCAGGGATTCAACTTCTTCCTGCTTTAGTCTTGGAAGAGTGTAAGTGTCCAGGAAATTATCCATTTCTTCTTGATTTTCTAGTTTATTTGCGTAGAGGTGTTTATAGTATTCTCTGATGGTAGTTTGTATTTCTGTGGGGTCAGTGGTGATATCCCCTTTATCATTTTTTATTGCATCTATTTGATTCTTCTCTCTTTTCTTCTTTATTAGTCTTGCTAGCGGTCTGTCTATTTTGTTGATCTTTTCAAAAAACCAACTCCTGGATTCATTGATTTTTTTGGAGGGTTTTTTGTGTCTCTATCTCCTTCAGTTCTGCTCTGATCTTAGTTATTTCTTGCCTTCTGCTACCTTTTGAATGTGTTTGCTCTTGCTTCTCTAGTTCTTTTAATTGTGATGTTAGAGTGTCAACTTTAGATCTTTCCTGCTTTCTCTTGCGGGCATTTAGTGCTATAAATTTCCCTCTACACACTGCTTTAAATGTGTCCCAGAGATTCTGGTATGTTGTATCTTTGTTCTCATTGGTTTCAAAGAACATCTTTATTTCTGCCTTCATTTCGTTATGTACCCAGTAGTCATTCAGGAGCAGGTTGTTCAGTTTCCATGTAGTTGAGCGGTTTTGATTGAGTTTCTTAGTCCTGAGTTCTAGTTTGATTGCACTGTGGTCTGAGAGACAGTTTGTTATAATTTCTGTTCTTGTACATTTGCTGAGGAGTGCTTTACTTCCAATTATGTGGTCAATTTTGGAATAAGTGTGATGTCGTGCTGAGAAGAATGTATATTCTGTTGATTTGGGGTGGAGAGTTCTATAGATGTCTATTAGGTCTGCTTGCTGCAGAAATGAGTTCAATTCCTGGATATCCTTGTTAACTTTCTGTCTCGTTCTGTCTAATGTTGACAGTGGGGTGTTGAAGTCTCCCATTATTATTGTATGGGAGTCTAAGTCTCTTTGTAAATCTCTAAGGACTTGCTTTATGAATCTGGGTGCTCCTGTCTTGGGTGCATATATATTTAGGATAGTTAGCTCTTCCTGTTGAATTGATCCCTTTACCATTATGTAATGGCCTTCTTTGTCTCTTTTGATCTCTGATGGTTTAAAGTCTGTTTTATCAGAGACTAGTATTGCAACCCCTGCTTTTTTTTGTTCTCCATTTGCTTGGTAAATCTTCCTCCATCCCTTTATTTTGAGCCTATGTATGTCTCTGCATGTGAGATGGGTCTCCTGAATACAGCAGACTGATGGGTCTTGACTCTTTATCCAGTTTGCCAGTCTGTGTCTTTTAATTGGAGCATTTAGTCCATTTACATTTCAGGTTAATATTGTTATGTGTGAACTTGATCCTGCCATTATGATATTAACTGGTTATTTTGCTCATTAGTTGATGCAGTTTCTTCCTAGCCTCGATGGTCTTTACATTTTGGCATGTTTTTGCAATGGCTGGTACTGGTTGTTCCTTTCCATGTTTAGTGCTTCCTTCAGGGTCTCTTGTAAGGCAGGCCTATTGGTGACAAAATCTCTAAGCATTTGCTTATCCATAAAGGATTTTATTTCTCCTTCACTTATGAAACTTAGTTTGGCTGGATATGAAATTCTGGGTTGAAAATTCTTTTCTTTAAGAATGTTGAATATTGGCCCCACTCTCTTCTGGCTTGTAGAGTTTCTGCTGAGACATCTGCTGTTAGTCTGATGGGCTTCCCTTTGTGGGTAACCCGACCTTTCTCTCTGGCTGCCCTTAAGATTTTTTCCTTCATTTCAACTTTGGTGAATCTGTCAATTATGTGTCTTGGAGTTGCTCTTCTCGAGGAGTATCTTTGTAGCGTTCTCTGTATTTCCTGGATTTGAATGTTGGCCTGCCCTACTAGGTTGGGGAAGTTCTCCTGGATGATATCCTGAAGAGTATTTTCTAACTTGGTTCCATTTTCCCCCTCACTTTCAGGCACCCCAATCAGACGTAGATTTGGTCTTTTTACATAATCCCATACTTCTTGCAGGCTTTGTTCATTTCTTTTTCTTCTTTTTTCTTTTGGTTTCTCTTCTCGCTTCATTTCATTCATTTGATCCTCAATCGCTGATACTCATTCTTCCAGTTGATCGAGTCAGTTACTGAAGCTTGTGCATTTGTCACATATTTCTCGTGTCATGGTTTTCATCTCTTTCATTTCGGTTATGACCTTCTGTGCATTAATTACTCTAGCTATCAATTCTTCCACTTTTTTTTCAAGATTTTTAGTTTCTTTGCGCTGGGTATGTAATTCCTCCTTTAGGTCTGAGAAGTTTGATAGACTGAAGAAGCCTTCTTCTCTCATCTCGTCAAAGTCATTCTCCGTCCAGCTTTGATCCGTTGCTGGTGATGAGTTGCGCTCCTTTGCCGTGGGAGATGCGCTCTTATTTTTTGAATTTCCAGCTTTTCTGCGCTGCTTTTTCCACATCTTTGTGGTTTTATCTGCCTCTAGTCTTTGATGATGGTGACGTACTGATGGGGTTTTGGTGTAGGTGTCTTTACTGTTTGATAGTTTCCTTCTAACAGTCAGGACCCTCAGCTGTAGGTCTGTTGGAGATTGCTTGCAGTCCACTCCAGACCCTGTTTGCCTGGGTATCAGCAGCAGAGGCTGCAGAAGATAGAATATTGCTGAACAGTGAGTGTACCTGTCTGATTCTTGCTTTGGAAGCTTCCTTTCAGGGGTGTACTCCACCCTGTGAGGTGTGGGGTGTCAGACTGCCCCTAGTGGGGGATGTCTCCCAGTTAGGCTACTCAGGGGTCAGGGACCCACTTGAGCAGGGAGTCTGTCCCTTCTCAGATCTCAACCTCCATGTTGGGAGATCCACTGCTCTCTTAAAAGCTATCAGACAGAGTTGTTTGTGTCTGCAGAGGTTTCTGCTGCCTTTGTTGTTGTTTAGCTGTGCCCTGTCCCCAGAAGTGGAGTCTACAGAGACAGGCAGGTTTCCATGAGCTGCTGTGAGCTCCACCCAGTTCGAGCTTCCCAGAGGCTTTGTTTACCTACTTAAGCCTCAGCAATGGTGGGCGCCCCTCCCCCAGCCTCGCTGCTGCCTTGCGGTTAGATCGCAGACTGCTGTGCTAGCAATGAGGGAGGCTCCGTGGGCGTGGGACCCTCCAGGCCAGGTGTGGAATATAATCTCCTGGTGTGCCTGTTTGCTTAAAGCACAGTATTGGGGTGGGAGTTACCCGATTTTCCAGGTGTTGTGTGTCTCAGTTCCCCTGGCTAGGAAAAGGGATTCCCTTCCCCCTTGCGCTTTCCAGGTGAGGCGATGCCTCGCCCTGCTTCAGCTCTTGCTGGTCGGGCTGCAGCAGCTGACCAGCACTGATTGTCCGGCACTCCCTAGTGAGATGAACCCAGTACCTCAGTTGAAAATGCAGAAATCACCGGTCTTCTGTGTTGCTGGCGCTGGGAGTTGGAGACTGGAGCTGTTCCTATTCGGCCATCTTGCTCTGCCCCCACAACATTTACATTATTGAATGTAGCATTACTTCATTGTTTTCATTGCTATAATTGTGAGCATATATCACCTGATGTAAAAATATCACAATTTATTTAGCCTGTCTACTATTCATTGACCCTTGGGTTGTCTTTAATTCTGTGTTACTTTAATGGTGCATGAATATTCTTGTATTTTTTTTGATGCACATATATATGCATTTGTGTTAAAATTGCTGGGTTATAGGTTATAAGTATGTTCAGTATTAGTTGATACATCAAATAGTTTTCCAAAATGATTGATTTAATTTACACTCACATCAACACTGATTAAGGAATTTAGGTAGTCCACAGAATTTTCCAACCTTTAATTTTAGACAAACTGGTGGGTATGTTGTGATATTTCATTGTAACCTTATTTTGCATTTTGATGATGATGTTGATAGCTTTGTTGAATTCTTGCTGGCCATTTGGATATTCTCTTTTGCAATGTATCTGTTCAGTTATTGCTTATTAAAAATTATGTTGCCTATCTTTTGCCGATTGTTTCTGGAAACTGATTTTATATTCTAGATATAAATCCTTTGTTGGACATACGTTGAGAATACCTTCTAATTGGTGACTTGCTTTTCCTTATCTTGTTGTTGTAATAAACGGAAGTTCTAAATTTTAATGAAGTCTATTTTATTCATATTTTCCTTTATGGTTAATGCCTTTTTTATCCTGTTTAATAAAGATTTGTCTTTCTTAAGCCAGAAGACATTTTTGTATTTTTTCCTAGAAACTTTATCTTCTGGAGTCATCTTCTGACTCCAGAATTATTAATTCTTTAATAATCTGGAATTAATTTTTCTTTATGTTGTGAGATAGCGGGTCAAGTTTCATTTTTTTCTTCACATAGGTATAGCCAGTGGATCCAGTGACATTTGTTGAAAATGCTCTCCTTTCCCCATCACAATGCAGTGTCACTTTCATCATAAATTAGGTGACCATGTATCTGCAGGTTTGTTTCTGGACCATTTTGTTCCATTTATTTGTGTAGCTTTTTGCCAATACTGCACTATTTTATTATTGTAGGTTTATGATGTCTTGATGTCTGGTTGTATATGTTCTCTAATTTTTCTTCTTCTTGATCTTTTTTTTGTATTTGCATTTCTGTATTAAATTTTGTAATACTCTTGTAAGCTTCCCAGAACATGCTAATACTAACGTAGTTTGTTGTCTGTATTCATAAAGGAAATAACGAGTCTTTTTCAGTATGGGACTGGTAGAAACAAAGTTTCCCTTCCAATCTCACATATCTCCTTAACTCTAACTCCAGGTCAAAAATCTCTATCTAGCCACAGATTTAACTGCTTCTTACAAGTTTCTTGCGGTTTACTGCATTTCCACTGTGTTCAGGTCAAAGTATTTTCTAATTTTCATTGTAATTTCATCTTTGGTCATTGTTATTTAGAAGAATATTATGTAAATTCTAAATGTCTGCTATTTATTTTTAGTTTGATTATAATTTAGACTGATAGCATACTCCGTGTATTTCAATACTTTAAAGTCTGATTGATTCGTTTTATAGCCTCTTCTGGGAAATGTTTCTTGTGTACTTGACAAGTCAATGAGGTTTATTTGGCTAATCAAGTTGTTCAAATCTACAGATTTAGTGTTTTTTTTGTTTGTTTGTTTCTGTTTCACTGAGAGGCAAGCAAAATATCTCATGATGGGTATAGGTTTATTTATTTTTTCTTTTATGAGTTTTTGCTTTACTTGTTTTGATGTTCTGTTACTACATACATATAGATTTTGGATTGTTATGTCTTCCTGAAAAATCAATTCTTTTGTAATTATAAATATCCTTCTTTATTTCTAATAACACTTGCTTTCCTAAAGCTTACTTTGTCTGATAATATTGCTATATCAGCTTTATTTAACTTGATATTTGCATGGTATATGTTTTTTCGTTCCTGTACTTAGGAATGTGTCACTGTGCTTAAGGTATGACTCTTGTGACTATTATATATACATATATAATACTTATATCCACATTCTATATGGGTCTATGTATATATCTATATCAACATATTAGATTGGTACAAAAGTAATTGCAGTTTTGCCATGAAAAGTAATGGCAAAAACCACAATTACTTTTGCACCAACATAATACATATATGATACTTACAAGAGTTCTTTATACCTTAAACATAATGATACAAAAATTCTCACAGTGTATTTGTATGGTACGATCCAGTCAACAAATATTTATATAACATAATCTAGTTATATACGTATATGATACAATCTAGTCTGACAATCTTTGTCTTTTAGAAGAGATATTTATTCTATTTATGCTTAATATAATTTCTGACATATTTTGGCTTAAATCTTTCAATTTTATAAGCACTTTCTGTTTGTCTCACTTACACTTTTCCCTGTCTCTTTGTTTTGCATTTACTTATTTTTACTGCTTCATTTTTTTCCGTATTTTAGTTTGTTCGCAAAACATTGCTTAATGGTTAATCTAGCCTATAACAAGCATCTCTATATTATGAAAGCCTGCCTTAAATTAAGCTCTAATCAGGCTCTGATTTTCTATATAATGCAAGGACCTTAAACACTTTAATTTCATCTACTACCTGTCCTACATAAAATTGCTATCATGTATTTAACCTCTACATTTGTTATAAAACTCACGATACATTAGTGTTACCACTTTAAACAACCAAGTAATCAAATTTTATTTAGTATCAGCAGCATGTTTACCATTTTCCAGTGTTTCTCATGCCTTCTTGCATTACCATACTTCCATCTGAGATAATTTTTATTTTGCCAGAAGAACTTAATTTGGTATTTCTTTTGGTTTAGACTTGCTGACTATGAATTCTCTTAGGTTTTGTTTGTCTGAAATCATTTTTAATTTACCTTCTTTCTAGAAGATTATTTGCACCAGTAATAAAATTCTATGTTGACAGTCATTTTTCTTTCAGCTTTGACTTTTAATGTTTTTGTTAAAAACTCAGCTTTCAGTCTTTTTGGTAGCTTCTCTAAAAATAATATCTTCTTTTCTCTGGCGACCTTTAAAATTTCTCTTTGTCTTTGGTTGCCCAGAAGTTGTTCTGTTTGTATATATCCTATATGGGTTCATAAACTTCTTTGAATCGGTGGGTAAATTCTTACCTAGCTATATCTACAATATCGCTTTTTCTTTATTCTCTGTCCCTTCTCCTTTTGAGACTCCAATTGCATGTATATTATTTATGTTCTATATGTCTCTTACTTTTTTTGGTATTTTAATCCTTTTTTTCCGAGTATCAATCTTAATCTTTTAACCTGACCAATGTACTAGTCCTCTCTTTTGGTGTATCTATCCTATAGAAATTATCTTTGAGTTCTTCTTTTTAATTGTATTTTTCAGTTGTACAAGTTCCATTTGATGCTTTTGTTGTAGATTTCAGTACTCTGATAACACACTCCATTTATATTTTTTCCTAGAAATACTGCTAATAATTATTTTAATGTCTGCTTTATATAACTTTAATATTTGTATTACCTCTCAATGTACTTTTATTGCTTGTTTTTTCTCTTGATTTCAGTCATGAGGTCCTATTTTATTTCATCACTGAATTTTTTTTATAGAATGATGTACCCTGTGACAAAATATAGAGGCTTTGGATAATGTTATCTTCTTTCACAGAGGATTTAAATTTCTTTTGGTAGGTTGATTGGGTAAGAGAAAATAACTTTGATCTGGTTGAGGCTGAACTGTTTCCAGTTTGTCCTTACTTCTATGGAATAGACCTTCAAGAGATCTCAAAAAAGACCAGACCCTTCTTTGGTGAGCCCTAAACTCCAGTTTCTGTCTCCCTAACACAGTAAGAGTGTAACAACTCTGTGCTTAGCTTTTTAGTCTTTTATTGATGCTTTCTGCTTGATCTATCAGAGATCCACCTTGCATGTTTTACATTTTAAACAAACTACTAGTCATGCTTCTCTGTGGTTTCCTTTCTCTGGAATTTTGATCTTTCAAGTCCTGGCTGTCTTTGTAGCTTTGAATTCCAACGGTATACTGCTGTTTCTCTTTGGCCTTTTCATCTTGCCGTGTGATTGACAAATGCGCTGCGGGTGAAAACTGCTGTGAACATAGGCCTCACATCAATATGCTTCCCTTGGCTCAAATATTGGCTGCCTTGGTTTGGTCTTAGATATTTTAGAGTAACATTTTCTGGTATTTTATCAGTTGTTATAATTCTTATCAGTGGGAGAGTTATTATCCTATCCTGGAAGTGTTGGTTTGAGGCACCTGTCCAGATGGGGATGTTCAGTTGGCACTATGAGGCATAAGAAAGGAATTCAGGGGTGAGGTTTATACTGAAGCCAGGGATTAAGAGTCATCGTAATACAGAGGTTTCTAGAGTTTATGGGATGGGATTGAGTGAGTCTTTTAAGGAAAATGTGGAGTGTGCTAAAACACCTGAGGTGGTAATCTTGATAAATACCACACTTTAGAGCTGAGTAGGGCGAAAGGAGTGGCCGTAGCTGTTAGAAGAAATCCAGAAAATTATAATGCCACTGATAGTAAGAAAAAATTTCAAGAAAGTTTGGAGTGTCAATCATTCAAGAAAAGTCAAGAGAAGAAATAAAAAGTGTCCATTGCATTAAATGGGAAATTTATACATAATATTGGCTAGAGAGATTTTAGAAGTCAGAGGGCAGTATGTTAAAGAGGAGAGTAAGTGGAAACAGTGAATTCAGACATATTTTGAGAAGTTTAGTTGTAAGAAAGAGAGAAAGGGAAAGGCTTTAGTATTCGTACAGGCTGAAAGGGAAGTACCACCCGAGAGTGATAGGTGTTGCCTAAGCTCCATGACGGTAGTGGCCACATCTGTATTGTGCTTAGTAGCATCTTTAGCACTTAACAGAGGGCAGGGACATGCTTGGCATTCAGTATTTTGTGTCAAATGAAGGACTTAAATGGAGCTAATGAAGACAAAGTTGAGACAAGGGATATCCAATGAAAGGAGATCACCAAGAATTTGTTGGGGGCAGGGGTGGAATACAGAGAATTGAAGGAAGAAACCCTTCTACTAAGTTAGAAAAGGTGCAAATGAGGAGAGGTAAAGGTGCACATACATTTATAGGTGTGTGAATAGGGGCGAGTAGTTGAGAAATTCTTGTTATATTTTCTCTGGGAGGGAAGAAGTTAGAGTAGTGGAGGATGCTGGGATCAGAGGGCTGGCTATGTCATTGTTTGAATATAACAGAGAGTATTAATCCATGTTCCTGATTGGCAATTGATTTACTTCTTCCTTTCTTCTATTACAAACACATCTTTACTGAACTCCCTTGTACAAGTCTTCCTGTCCATGAAGTTCTTCAATGGTATTGGTAGAATTTCTAGGTGTGAGTATCTTCAATATTACTTAATCTTGCAGAATCACTTGTTAAGATATTATGAATTTATGATGTACCCATGTCATATTTGTGTGTGTGTGTGTGTGTGTGTGTCTGTGTGTGTGATTTTTCAGTCATCAGCCCAGAGTTTGGAAGAGAGAAAGCAGGTATTTGGTGCCATCTATAGTTGACGTTTTATTGAAAGTGTGACAGAGAACATGGGTCAAGAAAGTTAAATAGTAAGAAAGGAAATGAGGATTGGCGTAGAACGATAAATTGAAAAGAAATGGAGGTTCAAGGAGTTGAAGATTGCAGTGTGGTCAAAAGCAAGTATACGAGAGAACAGGAAGTTCTAAGGCTAGGAAAATGTGATTTGAGTGTGGAATATTGTTTAAGATTTTGACTGTACATCAGTTACAGTAATTACAACATACAAATCTCTACAGCAGAAATAAAGTGGAGATGAAGGTGAACAGACTACAATATTAACAGAACTGGGAAGACTGGGTGTTAAACACATCACATCACAATTACCATTAAATTTGTCCAGGATAACAGTTGGATGTTACCCTAGATTATGTCACACATTTTGAAGGATCTTTTTCTGCCAGATAGCAGATGGGATGCAGACCCTGTAAATGCAGTACAAGCAGCATGTGATCTTTATCGAAAGAAGTTGGGAGCAGTCTTTATTTTGGCAGAGAGAAGGCTTTGGAATAAGGAGTGCTTGGAATTAACACAAAGGTGTTAAGATCCAATGGTTATTGCATATGCTCAGTCTGGTAAGTGGTCAGGGCTGAGTTGGAACAGATGGCAAAGAAGAAGGGACTGCAAATAACTATTCATGTCACATTTTACTCTATAATTTGATGTTCTGGGATCAGTGGAGATCAGTTGCTCAGTTGGGATCTCCATGATATATTTCTATGCTTGCGAACACATCCTACCCAAAAGCTGTTGATGCTACTAGTAGAGAGAGAAGCTTGAGAAGATGAAAAGTAAATGACTTTATGAAGATGGGACTGTCAAATATGCTTTATTCCCTCTGGTAATCCGCAAACAGTGGAAAGTCACTTCCCCCCCTGGAGTAATGGTAAAGTCACCATGCCATATAGTACCTTAGTATTTGAAAACTGAATTTACCAGGCAGTTGGGGAAACTGCCCAGGTGTGTCATTTTGATTATAAAGCAACACAGGAGTGGTGGGGCCTGCAATCCTAAAGATGGTTGATTATTCCAGGTAGATGTTGAGGAATCACATAGCTCTATCATTCCTGCTACTTTATATTGTTACTGAATCTTCTCTCAGTCCAGGCCAGCTGTGTCACAAGTTGTATCTCTTATCTCTACAGTACTAATTTACTTGACTATAGACCAATTTATCTATCATTTCTTCTTGCCTGAAAGTGGAAAAACATAGAAACTGTTACATGCTCTCAGCTGGAGAACCTGGAATGCTTTTTTAACCCATTTGCCAAATGAACAGATTCATTTCTCACTTGGTTGATGGTTAGAACAAACTCTGTAGTTTGGTGAAAAAGTATTTTGTTTAAACCCTCTGAATTCTCTTTGTCTCTGAGATCTGTCTTTTAAGAAAGAAACTCTGAAGTTTGGCTATAGAGATGGACAAATGACTGGTTATTATTAGTTCTTACTGAACTTTCATCCTAGCTTATAGGTACTGATTGTTTCAGTTAAAATTTATTTATTTTAGTTTTTTATGACAAGATCTTGCTCTGTTTCTGAGGCTGTAGTGCAATGGTGTGGTCACAGCTCACTGTAGCCTTATCTCTCAGGCTCAAGCAATCCTCCCACCTCAGCCTCCCAACTGACTGGGACTACAGACGTGCACCACCATGCCAGCTATTTTTTTTTTTTTTTTTTGGTAGAGGTGGGATCTCACCATGTTGTTCAGGCTGGTCTCAATTTTTCCTTCTTGTACTACCAGCACAACTTTGTCACACTTTTTGGGTAACTGTGCCTTATACTTCTTTGCAAGAAATACTCTTGAGTAATGCATTGGGATGGAATTTCCAAAATTCTCACATCCTTAATTTCTTTTGTTGTTGTTGTTGTTTTGTCCCAACAGCACCTAGGGACAAAATTTAAAATCTTTAAAAGGTTGTCTGACGCCCGTAATCCCAGCAGTCTGGGAGGCCGAGGTGGGTGGATCACGAGGTCAAGAGATCAAGTCCATCCTGGCCAAGACGGTGAAACCCCATCCCTACTAAAAACACAAAAAATTAGCTGGGTGTAGTGGTGCATGCCTGTAGTCCCAGCTAATTGGGAGACTGAGGAGGGAGAATCGCTTGAATCTGGGAGGCAGAGGTTGCAGTGAGCCGAGACTGTGCCACTGCACTCCAGCCTGGCAACAGAGCGAGACTTCGTCTCAAAAAATATAAAGTTGGTTGTCTGTTTGCTCTGCTCACAGCTCTGTTAACCCCTCTGACTGTGGTGACCCCCAGGCATCTTCCACAAATAACCAGGCCTTTGTATTCACAGATGTTTTTTAACTTAGCACCACTCTGGTCACAATGTTAACCCTCTAATTGTATTTACCATTTTTAGGTAATGTTTTTATTTCATTATTTTATAGGTAGATTTTGAGGCAAAATTAGAATATATATGAATATATCTCATTTGACAAAGAATGTTTATAAACTTCACCTACAACAGTCTATACTCATAAAACAACTTCTGTAGCAATCTACTAGAAATGTAATCATTGCCAAGAGGTGTGGCTAGAGAAAAAGAATTGAGAGGAAGGAATCTAGCAAGTTAGAATTTTCTCTTCAATTCTTTTATTTATTTTTCGAGTTTCCTTTAGCAGCATCCTTAAAGCTAGAAAATGAGTGGTTGTCACCATGTGCTAATGAGTAATTGTGTGAGAAGTTTGTGAATTGTTTCAGTGACTATGTTGGGTGGCTGCAGATAAGACATGTGAAGAAAGGATTTTCACTGTGTAACAACCAGGTAAGTTCCAAATTTCCTCATGGTCAGAAAGTGTCCAGATGAAGGAAACGAATGATAAGTGTTCCATGGTAAGAAAGTTTGATCACGGTCTGACCACTCCAGGCTGAGCTCTGTGCACTAGGCAAAGGAGGGCAGGCTGGAATGTGGGGGGAAAAATTGACTTCAAAAGGCTCAGAAGACTTTAGTGGTGATCTTATCTGACAACGCCCCTCTCCAGCCTTTATTCAGACAAGGGCAGGTAGCTTTGAGTGTCGGTTGGTTATAGCAGTTCCTTGCTGATATAAGGCAGCGTCCTGCTTAGGGGCCAGGATCATACAGTTTCATTAGGCTTTTCTCATTGCTGTAACTATCTCTTTAGGTTTACTATGAAGAGGGATTTTAACCAGGAAACCACATATACACTCTTACATGCTTTCCAAAGCTCTGGGACTTTGTAGTAGAGCAGCCTCATTCTCTGTATCCTCTGCTATAGGAGAGTTGGATGTTGGGCAAGCCAGACAGTAAACTTCTTGAGAACAGGACTGCATATACTACCCACACTGAATTGTTTTGTAAAGCACAGAGCCCACAGAGCCTTAGAACAAATAGGACTCTGTACCTTGTTGATATTGTTCACTGAGAACTCGTAAACCCACTATTAGGTAGGTACCATTCTTATGTCCATTATGCAAGTGAGAAACTGAGGCTTAGAGACGGTAAGTAACTTACCTAAATTAGTAAATGGCAGGGCTGCAGTTCAAAGCCAGAAGTCTGCCTCCAGAGATTGAATGCTTAACTACTCTGAAATTTGTTAAATTAATTTTGAACATTTTAATAAGAGAAGAAATTGTTGCTAGGACAAGAGAAAATGCCTTCTTTAGGATTGTACTTAGAGCTGTAAGTACGGCCAGAAAACCTAACGCTTCCCCTGATGGGGATGTCTAACAGACCATTTATATAATACTTATGAAAATGATTGCAATAGCAGATAAAATTTTTAACAATAAACAGAAAAAGTTGTATAATTTGTTATTGATTCAAATAGTTAATTTGAGAAGTTACTTATAAACTGCTCCTTTTCAAAAAACAAACAAAAAAATCAATAGGGTTTCTGAATTCCTTTCCATTTCTTTTCTTTTTTTTTTTTTTGAGACAGAGTCTTGCTCAGTCGCCCAGCCTGGAGTGTAGTGGCACCATCTCGATTCACTGTGAGCTCCGCCTCCCAGATTCACGCCATTCTCCTGCCTCAGCCTCCTGAGTAGCTGGGACTACAGACACCCATCACCCACGCCCTGCTAATTTTTTTTTTTTTTTTTTTTTGTATTTTTAGTAGAGACTGGGTTTCACTATGTTAGCCAGGATGGTATCGATCTCCTGACCTCGTGATCCACCCACCTCAGCTTCCCCATTTATTTTCTTTTCCCCACATTGCAGACAGTTCAAATTTTTGTAAAGATTTTGAGTTAATTAGTACATATTTACATAGAGCCTTCAGGAGCAGGGCAATTGCTACTTGCTAGGGAGTAGAAAAATAAAGATGAAAAGTCTTGATGCCAAGAAGCTCCTAGTTTCACAGGAGAAGCATAGGATTCAGGCCAGTGGTATGAGAGTGCAGAGAGAATGAAGAATGCCTTGGAGAGAAGGGAATGGCAATAGATGTATAAAGAAATCAGGGAGAACTTCCTAGAAAAGGTAAGTCTTGAGTGTCAATTTCAAGCAAGGACTAAATGTGAATTGGCAAAGCCAAAATTATTTTTTATTATTTTAGGGCCCAATGGAGGTGAGAAAAGGTACACTGAGTATAGACACCTTAGAACAAATAGCAGCAAACTAGAAAGGAAAAAGAGCTGTGGTGGGTAAGTAAATGGTTCTTTTATAGTTTCTTTTGGAATCTAGTTAAATAAAAGTAAATGCTATGGTTGTCAAGTTTTAATATAAGAATTATTTTGGTTGCAATTGATAATTTAAAAGTTTAATTTAAAAGTTTAATTTTAAAGTAGGGAGGGAAAGAAGAATGCATTGATTCACTAGTTTGGTGTACCTAGATTCAGGGGCGCAGATGATTGGATCTCTCTTCATCCCTTATTCTGCTCATCTTTGTATTAACTTCTTTTAGGCAGGTTCTGTTCAGAAGGCAGTTAAGACGGCCCCCAGAAACTCCAGACTCACCAATGGAGCCTCACAGCAACTTTAGCAGCAATATAGCTTCTTTTCTCTTGAGAGTGTCTACAAAATTTGTAGGGCGACTCTGATTCATCTGTTTGAGTCAGTTACCTATGTCTGAGTGCTCCCAGAGGGATGGAACATTCTGATGGGCTAAATCTAGACCCAGGAAGGGTAGGATTACAGTCAGCCCCACCCAAGCTACATGAACTGAAGTAGATGTGGTACCTTTAAAGAAAAAGTAAGGTCCTATTACCAACAAACAATGCCCAGCAGGCAATTAACAACACATATTCACAGCAATAGTACCTTTTCTTTCTGTAATATTCCCATATAGTATCTTATTCTGATACAGAAGAATAAGGCCAATTTAGTGTGTGTGTGTGTTTGGGGAAATGCTTCAGTGCTTCAGTACATTGGCCTGGGCAAAGGTTTCTTCAGCAAGACCTCAAAAGAACAGGCAACCAAAGCAAAACTGAACAAATGGGATTTTTATCAGGCTAAAAACTTCTGCATATCAAAGGAAATAATCAATAAAGTGAAGAAGAAACCAAAAAACTGGGAAAATATTTGAAAACTATTCCACTGACAAGGGATTAATAATCAGAATATATAAGAAACTTAAATAATTCAACAGCAAAAAATAAAATCCAATTAAAAATGGGGAAAAGATCCGAATAGACAACACTTAAAAGAAGACATCCAAATGGCCAAGAGATATATGAAAAAATGCTCAACATCACTAATCATCAAAGAAACACAAATCAAAATCACAATGAGATATCATCTCACTATAGTTAAAGTGGCTAATACAAAAAAAAGATAGTAAACAAACGCTGGTGAAGATGCAGAGAAAGGGGAATGCTCATACACTGTTGGTGGGAATGTAAATTAGTACAGCTACTATGAAAAACAGTATTCAGGCTCTTCAAAAAACTAAAAATAGGCCAGGCATGGTGGCTCAGCCTGTAATCCCAGCACTTTGGAAGGCCGAGGTGGGCGGATCACGAGGTCAGGAGATGGAAACCATCCTGGCTAACACGGTGAAACCCCATCTCTACTAAAACTACAAAAAATTAGCCAGATGTGGTGGCAGTTGCCTGTAGTCCCAGGTACTTGGGAGGCTGAGGCAGGAGAATGGCGTGAACCTGGGAGGCAGAGCATGCAGTGAACCAAGATAGCACCACTGCACTCCAGCCTTGGTGACAGAGCGAGACTCCACCTCAAAAACAAACAAACAAACAAACAAACAAACAAAAAAACCCACTAAAAATAGAAATACTGTTTTTTTCCAGGATGGTGGACTAGAGGCTTTTAGTGTACCTCAGCCATTTGGAAATAGCAAGACAGTGCATAAAGAGGAACTCTGTGAGCTTTAATTCAACAAGGAAAATAGGAATCTACCAGAATCATGAAGGTTATCCCAGATCCTGGGGAGAAGAACACCAGAAGACAGCCCCCATGATGGCATCTGGCTCATAAATAGATCCTGGTACAGGGAGGTCCTCTCTGCTTCACACCCAGGCAGATCTCCAGGCATTTGGAACACCCACTCATCTGGTTTGGCAACCCAAGCTGGCCCATTTTTCTTGGACATAGATCATGGTGTAGCTGGTCCCTCTCCGCTCCATACCTGGGCAGATCTGTAGAGATTCAGAACACTTGCCTGAATCAACAGCCTGAGCTGCCCCACCCTTCCTGTGCAGAGGCCCTGGTGCAGAGGCGCCCTCTCTGTTCCATGCCTTGGCAGATCTCCAAGCTAGTGGAGCACCCCCTGTCCTGGATTAGGAGTTTAGGCCACTCCCTATCCCCATGCAGATAACTTGAGGCTGAGGAGGTCTCCCAGCTCCACAGCCTAGTCATACCTCTAGGCACTTGGTGGCCACCCACTGGATTCTCCTTCAGTGCAGGGTCTTGTGCTTACTGTCAGAACATCTGTAGGCAGACCTGCTTGGTCCATTCCTACCCATCATGGCCCCCACACCTTCCAGGACTGAGCTTCTGCAAGTAAACAAGCATCAAATATATATCCAGTCATTTTGACTGCAGCCAGCTCTTACCTAGAAGTGTTCTCTACTGGTGTATAAGTCACACAACATAGGCCAACATGAAACCTGTTGAAAGAAGTACATAGGGCTATAGAAGCAAAGCTAAAAGACTATACCTAGCATTCTCTACAGTTGCAAACCCTAGGGAGTGGGGAGAAGGGGGAAGGGAAAAAATCCTCACAGTAATATTAAAGGGAAAGAAAGAAAAAGAAAAAATCCTACCTGCAAGAAAATAATTACAAAAATTAGAAGTGCCAGCATCTCCAAATGAGGAGGAACCAGAGTAAAAATTCTGGCACCATGAAAAATCTGATTGTAGTGACACCACCAAAAGATCATACTAGTTCTCCAGCAGTGGTCACGGACCAAAATAGAAACTCAATAATGACAGACAAAAAATTCAAAACATGAATTGTGAGGAAGCTCAACAAGATCCAAGATAAGGTTGAAAATAAACACAAAGAAACTTCTAAAGCAATCCAAGAAATGAAGAAACAGATAAACATCTTTAAAAGGAAATTAATTAGAGCTTCTGGAATTGAAAAGCTCATTTAAGGAATTCCAAAATACAATTGGAAGCTTTATCAATAGATTGGACCAAGCAGAATTCTTTTTAGAAAAGAATTTCAGAGCTTAAAGACCAATGTTTCGAACAAACCCAGTCAGACAAAAACAAAGAAAAAAGAATTTAAAAAGTGAACAGTCTTCATGAAATATGGGATTATGTAAAGCAACCAAACCTACAACTTACTAGTATTCTTAAGAGAGAAAGAATAAAAGCAAACAACCTGGAAAACATATTTGAGAGAATAATTCAAGATAACTTCCCTAATCTTGTTAGAGAAGTAGACATCCAGATATGAGAAATGCAGAGAACACCTTTTAGATACTATACAAAATGAATATCACTAAGGCATGTAGTCACCAGACTGTCCAAGGTCAATGCTATCGAAAAAATCTTAACGGCAACTAGAGAAAAAGGTCAGATCACATACAAAGGGAACCCTGTCAGGTTAACAGTGGACTTCTCAGCAGTAACTTTACAACCCTTTAGAGATTGGGGGCTTATTCCAGCATTTTTTAAGAAAAGAAATTCCAACTAAAAATGACATCCTGCCAAACTAAGTTTCATAAGCAAAGGAGAAATAAACTTTTCCAGGCAAGCCAGCGCTACCATAATTTTTTACCAGTAGTCTAGTCTTACAAGAGATACTGAAGGGAGTCCTAAACATGGAAACAAAAGAATGTCTGCTACCAGAAAAACACACTTAAGTACACAGTCCACACACCCTATAAAGCAGCCACACAATAGAAACTACAAAGCCATCAGGTAACAACTTCAAAACCTATCCTATCGTGATTAACATCTCACTATTAACCTTGAATGTAAATGGTCTAAATGCCTTACTTAAAAGACACAGAGTGGCAAGTTAGATGAAAAAGCAAGACCCATTCAATTGCTGTCTTTTAGACACCCACCTTACAGATAAAGCCTCGAAGTAAAAAGTTGGATAAAGATCTACTATGCAAATGGAAAGCAAAAAGGAATAGGGATCACTATTTTTTTTTTTTTTTTTTTTTTGAGAGGAGTCTCGCTCCATTGCCCAGGCTGGAGTGCAGTGGCACGATCTCAGCTCACTGCAAGCTCCGCCTCCCGTGTTCACGCCATTCTCCTGCCTCAGCCTCCCGAGTAGCTGGGACTACAGGCTCCCGCCGCCACGCCCAGCTAATTTTTTGTATTTTTAGTAGAGACGGGGTTTCACCATGTTAGCCAGGATGGTCTCGATCCCCTGACCTTGTGATCCGCCCGTCTCGGTCTCCCAAAGTGCTGGGATTACAGGCGTGAACCACTGCGCCCAGCCGGGATCACTATTCTTATGTCAGATAAAACAGACTTTAAACCAACACAGTAAAAAAGAACTATTAAAGAAGGGCATTAAATAATGAAAGAGAATTCAATTCAACAAAAACTTCACTATTCTAAATACATACATACCCAATATTGGAGCACCCAGGTTCACAAAACGAGTACTTTTAGACTACGAAAACACTTAAATAGACACACAATAACAGTGAGGAACTTGAACACCTCACTGTCAGCATAGACAGAAAGCATTGTAGCAGAAAACTAACAAAGAAATTCTGGACTTCAACTTGACACTTGACCAATTGGATCTAATAGACATCTACAGAATACTCCACAAATCAACCAGAGAATACACATTCTTTTCATGTGCACACAGAACAAACTACAAAATGGACCACATGCTTGGCCATAAAAGAAGTCTCAATAAATTTAAAAAACTTGAAATCATACCAACCATATTCTCAGATCACAGTGGAATAAAAATAGAATCAATACCAAGATGATCTCTCAAAATCACATAATACATGAAAATGAAACAACTTGCTCCTGAATTTAGGTAAACAATGAAATTAAAGCAGAAGTCCAAAAATTATTGGAAATAAATCAAAACAGAAACACAACATACCAAAATCTCTGGATTGCAACAAAAACAGTGTTGTGAGGAAAGTTTATTGTATTAAACATTTATCTTAAAAGTTAGAAAGATCTCAAATTAACAATCTAACATCACACATAGAGGAATTAGAAAACAAGAACAAACTAGCCCCTAAGCTAGCAAAGGGAAATAAGTAACTAAAATCAGAGCAGAACTGAACCAAATTGAGAACCCAAAATCCGTACAAAGAATCAATGAAACTAAAAGTTGTTTTTCGAAAGGAAAAACAAGATCAGTAGACTTGTAGCTAGATTAACTAACTAACAAACAAACGAAAAAGAAGCTCCAAATAAGCACAATCAGAAATGACAAAGGTAACATTGCAACTGATCCCACAGAAATCCGAAGTATCCAGAAATACAAAGTACCAGAAATACAAAGTATCCTGTTATAAACACATATACAAACTAGAAAATCTAGAGGAAATGGATACATTCCAGGAAACAAACAATATTCCAAGATTGAATCAGGAAGAAATTGAAACCCTCAACAAGTCAATATTGAGTTCCGAAATTATATCAGTAATAATAATAATAATAATAAAAAGGCTACCAACAAAAAAGCCCTGGACCAGATGGATTTACAGCCAAATTCCACCATATGTACAAACATGAGTTGGAACCAGTTCTACTGAAACTATTCCAAGAAAACAAGGAGGCGGGACTCCTCCCTAACTCATTCTGTGAGGCCAGCATCACCCTGATACCAAAACCTGGCAAAGACATAATGAAAAAAGGAAACTACAGGCCAGTATCCTTGATGGACATAGATACTAAAATCCTCAACAAAATGCTAGCAAACTGAATCCAACAGTACATCAAAAATTTAATTCAACACTTTTAACCCTAACACTTTGGGAAGCTGAAGTGGGCAGATCACTTGAGCCCAAAAGTTCAAGACCTGCCTGGGCAACATGGTGAAACCCCATCTCCATAAAAAATATACAAAATTAGCTGAGTGTGGTAACATGCTCCTGTAGTCCCAACTACTCTGGAGGCTGAGGTGGGAGGATCACTGGAACTCAGGGAGGTTGAGGCCACAGTGAACCATGATCATACCACTGCACTCCAACCTGGGAAATAGAATGAGACCCTGTTGCAAAAAAAAAAAAAAATTAATTCGCAGCACTCATGTAGGCTTCATTCCTGGGATGCAAGTTTGGTTCAACATATGCAAATTGATAAATATGACTCACCACATAAACAGAATTTAAAAAAAAAAAAACACTATATGATAATCTCAATAGTCATGGAAAAAACTTTTGATAAAATCCAACATCCCTTTATGACCAAAACCCTTAAGAAATGAGGCATTGAAGGAACATGTCTCAACATAATAATTGCAATTTTTGACATTCCCATACCAACGTCATACTGGATAGGCAAAAACTGGAAGCATTCCCCTGGAGAACTGAATCAAGACAGGGGTGCCTACTTTCACTATTCCTGTTCATCATAGTACTGGAAGTGCTAACCAGAGTGATCAGGCCAGAGCAAGAAATAAAAGGCATCCAAATAGGAAAGGAAGAAACCAAACTATCTATCTTCATGGATGCTATGATTCTACACCTAAAGACTCTCCCAAAAGGCTACTAGAACTCATGAACGTCTTCAGTAAAGTTTTAGTATACAACATCAATGTACACAAATCAGTAGCATTTCTATGCACCAATAATGTTCAAGCTGAGAGCGAAATCAAGAACACAGTCCCATTTACGATAGATATACACACACACACTACCTAGGAATACATCTAACAAAGAAGGTGAAAGATCTCCACAAGGAGAACTGCAAAACACTGCTAAAACAGATAAACAGATAGAAAAACATTCCATGCTCATAGGTTGGAAGAATCAACATAATTAAATGGCCATACTGCCTAAAGCAATCTATAGATTTAACACTATTCATATCAAACTACCAACATAATTTTCCACAGAACTAGAGAAAGCTATTCTAAAATTCACAGAAAACCAAAAAGGAGCCTGAATAGCCAAAGTAATCCTAATCACAAAGAACAAAGCCAGAGGCATCACATTACCTGACTTCAAACTATACTATAAGCCTACAGTAACCAAAACAGCATGGTACTGGTACAAAAACAGATATAGATCAATGGAACAGAATAGTGAATCCAGAAATAAAGCTGCACACCTACAGCCATCTCATCTTTGACAAAGCTGACAAAAATATGCAACGGGGAAAGAATTCTTTATTCCATAAATGGTGCTGGAATAGCTGGCTAGCCATATGCAGAAGAATGAAACCATACCCCTACCTTTCATCATATATAAAATTAACTCAAGATGGATTAAAGATTTTAATGTAAGAACCCAGCCTATAAGAATCCTAGAAGAAAACCTAGGAAATATCTTCCTGGACATTGGCCTTGGGAAAGAATTTATGACTAAGTTCTCAAAAACAATTGCAACAAACACAAAAATTGACAAGTAGGAGCTAATTAAAGAGCTTTTGCACAGCAAAATAAACTAACAACAGAATAGATAAACTACAGAATAGGCAAAAGTATTTGCAAACTATGCATCCAACAAAGGTCTAATATTCAGAATCTATAAGGAACTTAAACGACTGAACAAGCAGAAAGCTAAATAACTCCATTAAAAATGAGCAAAAGACATGAACAGATTACTCTCAAAAGAAGACATACAAGTAGCCAACGAACATATGTAAAAATGCTTCACATTACTCGTCATCAGAGAAATGCAAATCAAAACCATCATGAGATACCATCTCACACCAGTAAGAATGGCTACTATTAAAAGGTCAAGAAAACAATAAATGTTGGTGAGGCTGTGGAACGAAAGGAATGTTTGTACGCTGTTAGTGGGAATGTAAAGTAATTGAGCCATTGTGGAAAGCAGTTTGAAGATTTCTCAAAGAATTTAAAACAGAGCTACCATATGACCCAGCAATGCCATTCTTGGGTACATATCCAAAAGAAAATACATCATCCTATCAAAAAGACATATGCACTTGCATTTTCATTTCACCGCTATTCACAATAGCAGAGACATGGAAATCAGCCTAGGTGCCCATCAATGGCAGACTGGCTAAACAAAATGTGGTACATATACACCATGGAATACTACACAGCCATAAAAAAGAACAAAATCATGTCCTTTGCAGCAACATGGATGGAGCTGAAGGCCATTATTCTAAGTGAATTAATGCAGGGAGAGAAAACCAAACACTACATGTTTTGACTGATAAGTGGGAGCTAAACATTGAGTACTCATGGACATAAAGATAGCAACAACAGAAACTGGGGACTACTAGATGGTGGAGGGAAGGAGGAAGGCAGACGTTGAAAAAACTATTGGGTTCTATGCTCAGTACCTGGGTAATGGAATCATTAATACCCCAAACCTCAGCATCAGGCAATATACCCATTTAACAAAACTGCATACCTACCCCCGAAGCTAAAATAAAAGTTGATTTAAAAATACGATCCAGCAATCCCACTGCTTGGTATATATTTAAAAGAAAAGAAATTAGCATATCAAAGAGATGTCTGTACACCCATGTATATACTTTGACATTCAGAAAAGTCAAGATTGGAATAAACCTAAATGTCCATCAACAGATGAATGGATAAGGAAAATGTGATATATATACACAATGGAATATTAGTCCTCCATTAAAAAAAGTGAAATCCTGTCATTTGCAACAACATGGATGAACTGGAAGACATGTTAAGAGAAATAATCCAGTCATATAAAGACAAAGGTAACATGTTCTCACTTATATGTGGGAGCTAAAATGTTGACCTCATGAAGGTGGAGAGTAGAATGGTGGCTACCAGAGGATGTGAAGGGTAGTGGGGAGCAGGGATGAGGAGGATTTGGTTAATGGGTGCAAAAATATAGTTAGATAGAAGGAATAAGAGATAGTGTTTGGTAATACAACGGGGTGACTACAGTTAACAATAATTTATTGGGTAGTGAATTAATGCAATTTGGAATAAATAACATAATTTGTTGTATATTTCAAAATAAGTAGATGAGTAGATTTAGAATGTTCCCAACCGTAAAGGAGTTATAAATGTCTGAGGTGATAGATACCCCAAATACCCAAATTTGGCCATTACACATTGTATACTTGTATCAAAATAGCACATGCACCCCATAAATATGTACAACCATTAGGTATCCATAAAAATTAAACAATATAATATTTGAACAGAAAATAAAATAGTTTTAAAGGCACCTGAGTTCTTCCTGTATGCTTTTCTTCTTGTCTGAAATGTGGCTTCTACCTTCATCCCCGTCTCTAAGCTGGTTAACATCTATTCATACTTTATGTCTCAGCATGAATGTTATTTTTGCAGGAAAGTCTTCCTTGATCTAGCAAACAGGTTAGCGCCTCTCTTACACATAGCCCTCAGTACTTTGTTTTCACATGCTTGCCACAAGTCTTGTTCTTTAGATTTTCTGTGACATTTACTTAACTATTTGTTTTTCCTGACCATTTTGGAAGCTCCATGAGGACAGGCAATGTAACTAGGTTATTCACTATTGATTTGCCAGTGCCTAACATGCTGTTTGGCAAAAGTGGGTACAAAAATATTTGTTGAATTAATAAATAACCCAAATTAAGCTTTAATAATCTGAAATATTTGGTTAAAATTTAGAAAAAACTCACCAAACATTCTCCTTTTTCTGTTAAAAGCCATATCTAACAACTAAGTACCAAGGGCTTGGCACCCATAAGATCTGTGTTTTTGATAAGATTTACAGTAGTTTGCTTTTTTCCTTAAGGACATTGCAAGTCTTAACACTAATCATGTTTTTCTCATTTACTGGAATTCTAGGAAGGTGAAGGATGAACTTTGCTCAATTCATTAAAAATTTTATCATGCACTTTTGTAAACTGAAATACCCTTCAAACCCAAATAGGGTATAAAGAAATAA
Source organism: Chlorocebus sabaeus (assembly GCF_047675955.1). Taxonomy (NCBI): domain Eukaryota; kingdom Metazoa; phylum Chordata; class Mammalia; order Primates; family Cercopithecidae; genus Chlorocebus; species Chlorocebus sabaeus. The sequence goes on along the minus strand of NC_132916.1, from coordinate 24,563,475 downwards.
TAAAGAGTAATAGTATTTACTTTCTGGAATTAAACTCAAAACCAGAACAGGTATTTGGTATCCTACAGTTATCTTTGTTAAGCCCATGGTGGGTATCTGAAAAGAGGTGAGAGTAAAAAAGAACTTAAAGGGACTGTAATTCTTGCATTGGGGCATATTTTGGCTTGAAAAATTGTAAAGCTAATTACCAGAAGAAGAACTAAGTTCGTTTACGGTGGATTATACTCCAGAGAGATTGCCTCCCATTTGCTTTCAGAACATTTGCTATCAATAGATTTATGTTCCTGAGGTTTGTGTACTCTGCCTCACACTGTAGTTGCGGATGCTGGTGAAGATGCCAGGAACCTAAGAATGAAGTGTGTGGATCAGGGCAGCAGCTGGTTTGCCATCCCTTCTTTTTTCTAAGATTCCTCCTTTTAAACTAATTTCTGTAGCACCCATTTAAAATGGAGGCAAAGAGTGTACCATGGAGATAAAAACCAAAGTTACCCCCACTACAGGATGGGTCTGATAGCCATGCACTTCTTTTGGAGGTGAGGTCCCAAGAATCAGGTCCCGTAATCTTGATTATCACCAGATTTCTCTGAAGTTACCTTAGGACCTTGAGGTAGAGGAAGGAGAGCAGAGTAAGTGTGTTCCTTGAACATTCTGATTAAGCATGAGACTTTCATGGAAGGGTCATGTTGAAACATTGTTCTTCTTGTGCTGGGTTTCATGGAGAAGCTTCCTGTGACACGTTTTCCTAATTCTATTTCTATACTAGTTTTAAAGTATATTATTAAATTAAATCAGTTTTGTTGAAATACTGAAATTGCCTTGATGATTCTTCTGGCTGGCAAACCAACTTACTTGGTTTTGTGAAAAATAAAATATTATAGTTCTGTACAGAGTAGATTAAGGCATAGTGGCATTCAATGTTAAGAATGAAAGAGTTCTTTCTCATCCTCCTTTTAACCCATGGCCTAGTAGGTTAACACATTTAAAAAGACTCAAGCAAGACTTGGCCTCAAATAATCTTTACAGTGTTCCTAAGAAGTTGAGTATAAGTAAATTGTAACATATGGGATTCATTTTCAAAAAAAATAGATTTTGATTCTAAATTGAGTATTTAAAAAAATACACTTTAGAGCAAGTTTAAAATAGCTAGAAGCAAGTTCAAGATATTTATTGAAATAGTCTCCCTTTTCTACTTTTATTTATACTCAATAAGTCCTCTCTCACCCTCCCTGTCCATTGCCCAAATTTCAGTCAAGAATGGGCAATATAATGGGGTAAGACCATGTCCAAATAGTATCTAAACAATGGGATGAAAATAGTGAGAAATTTGTAAAAGCTTTTTTGGCATTAGAAAGAGAAAAAAAATTAAAGAAGCTAGTGGTGGTAGTCTGGTAATTGGGCGGGATTTTAAAGTATTTTTCTCCTTCTTGGGCTCTAAGTCTACTGTCTAATTGCTCTTTGTTTAATAGAAGTCAAAGGACTGTTTCTAATTGGATAAGTTCAATGAGGAGGGAGAGGAGATGGTAATTGTCTTTCACTCTTGTTTGACTTCAGGGAAAATAGTTGTGGAAGAAGACTCACAGACAGAACCATAACCTAAGAAAGTTTAAAACAGAGGATAGGAGTAATTTGAAAATAAAAAATTGCATTAGTGATAAATGACTTACTGAATACAGCAGGTGATAATCCTCACTATTTGGTAAAAGATTGGCTCTATCCCCATCTGCCATGGTTGCTGTTCTTAGTCTATTCACCAAACTGGCTTTGTCATTTCTCCCCATACTTACAAGATTTCTTATTTCTGCAGACGAAAAGAAATGCTAGAAAGAGCTAGAAATTCTGATCACAACTTGAGGATTCTAGGATTAAAATTTCAAGTCACTATAATGATCACTCATCAATGACCATGAAGAGCATTTCCTCATCAGAGAAATTTGCATATTCAGCTTAAAGATTTGGCAAGCAGATGAAAAAAGGTAGTTGTGGCAGACGTACTCCCAGGTGGCCACCAATGAGTGATGCCCTTGTATAATCCCCTCCCATTGAACACACAGGGAACCTGTTATTTATTTCTAACCAATGACAATTGGATATCATGCTCATGAATATGGTTATTTATATGAGAGAGTGAATGACATCAAGGACCGAAGGACAACCTCCAGTCAATAGCCAGTAAGAAGTCAGGACCTTCGGTCGCAAAGCACAAGGAAATGAATTTTGCCAACAATCCGAATGAATCTGGAAATGAATTCTGCCTAAGTTGAGCCTCCAGATGAGAACACAGCCTAGTCGACCCCCTGATTGTCACCTGGTGAGATGCTGAGCAGAGGACTCAGTTAAGCAGTGCCTGGACTCCAACATACAGCAACTGTAAGATAATAAGTGTGTGTTGTTTTAAGCCATGAAGTTGATGGTAATATGTTTGTAGCATGGAAAGTGAATACAATAGTTGACTTGCTCCAGCCACGCCTCCCAAAGATAGGCTGCTCTATTATTTCTCTCTTGATGATTGCAAAAGATCTTATCACTTCCTTGGAAACATGAAAGAAAACAAAACAAAACAGAAGTTCATATCTTAATAAATTAGTTTGCCATAAATAGAAGTAATGCTGTTAGTAGACTTCCTTGAAAGTGGAAAAAGCATTTAATAAGAGAAATATATTAAGAAGCTGTGAAATAACTCAGTTATAAGGAAGTTTAGGATAACTAAAGGAAGACAGTTATCTGATAAATTAAAAAGACTTAGAAAGCTAGAAGACTTTAGTAATTTTTTTTGAAAATCAATATATATTCTATGTAGGGTAAGTTATAAGCTCAACTAAATGTACTAACACACAGTCCATGATAGTTCTCAGTGACTAGGGTTTTTTTTTTTTCTTTTTAAGTAAATTATCTTAATAGTTTATTCACAGCATAATATTTATTTCATGGGTATTCATAATTGACTATCAACTACATTGTGAAATCTGTTGAATTTGACATTAGTTTCCTTGGAGCCAATGTTCTGTATTCTTTCTTTTACTTAGCATTTACTTAAAGCCTTTTTGCATTCTCCTTTCCTTGCTACCAAATTCAGCTCTGATAAGGTGGTCTGGTATCAGGAATCCAGTTTGTAAGTCAGAGCTTTATATTCTCAGGACAATTTGTACTTTTAAGACTTCTCTCATTCATTCATTCATCTGATGCATTTTTTTGTTGTTGTTGAATATTATCTAGATGTCAATATGTTAGATGCTGGGAATATATAGCTATTGGTGAGAAAAACAGACCTTGTTTTCATTCACCATCTAGTGAGGAATAGGAACATTAATAAACTAATATCAGAAATTACAGTCCCCAAACAACATGGGTTGGTGCATTTTGAGGTTAGCCTCCTCTGTATCATCAATACTATAATATATCTTGGCCCAGAGAGACCTACTCTTGCCCTGAATAGACCTACTTTTTGAAATCTATGCACAGACTGCAATGATTCTATGATTAATGTATTGTTGAAAAGAGCATCTTATTTATTTATTTATTTATTTTTAATAGGACCATTGCATATACTCTCTGAGTACTTCAGAAACGCTGGCAATGAAAGCGTGATCTATCTGTGGCAGAGGGGAGGCACTGGGTAGCAGAAAATGGGAGCTAGCTTCATAGATTCTTGCTCACTGTAGTAGAGGAAAATTCAGTGCTGAAAGAGAGACTAAGTAGCAACACCTTCATCATCAATATGAGCTTAGTTTCCCTGAATAAACACTCACACAGCTAGGAGCTGTTTTTGAGGTAGGCTAGGTTGCTCATTGCTAATGAGGTCTGAAATCAGTTCTGAAAAGATTAATCTGTTAACGGCTTGGAGTTTGGGGTCAAGGTGGTGACAAAAAGAAAAGAAAAAGAAAAATGAAACCAGTGTGTATAGTTTATCTATTGAGCCTAAGATGTGGAAGAGAATTATCGATGGGATGAGGGGCTAACATATCCCATATGTCTCTTCATATTTGTTATTCTTTTAAAAATTATTTCTGACTGGGCACAGTGGCTCACGCCTGTAATTCCAGAACTTTGGGATGCTGAGGTGGGTGGATCACCTGAGGTGAGGAGTTCGAGACCAGCCTGGCCAACATGGCGAAACCCCATCTCTACTAAAAATATAAAAATTAGCTGGGCCTGGTGGCAGGTACCTGTAATCCCAGCTACTTGGGAGGCCGAGGCAGGAGAATCGCTTGAACCCAGGAGGCGGAGGTTGCAGTGAGCCGAGACTGTGCCATTGCACTCCAGCCTAGGAGACAGAGCCAGACTCCAAAAAAAAAAAAAAAAAAAAAAGTGTATATATTTATAAAATATGTATACATGTATATGTAATATGTATATTATATATATTCCACTGTCATTCTCACCATCTCACAAATGCCTATATTTTTTTTCGTTGTTTCTGTATGTTTTTGGCTTTTTTGTTCCTTACTTCAACATTTAATAGCTCACTCATATACCTTTGAGATAACCTATTAATAAACTGAAATTAATGGGTAATTGAAAAAGTAACCTACTGCACCCAGGATTCTTTGGTGTGTAATAAATGTGGAAAATGCTGATGATAAATCTAGACAGTTTTCTGATAGTGTTTTAAAAATAATGTATAAGAAATAAAAGTAAAATCGGTTCTATCATACCTAACTCATTTTCCTTCCTATACTTTTTGTGTTTGACCTGTTTCTAAAATTTGAATTTTTATGCCATTAGAAAAAACACAGTATTAATATTTAATACATAGAAACCGTAAGTTAGCAACATTTATTGAATATTTTCTGTGTAAAAGGTGATATGTACATTTTCATAGGTAAAGATAATTACCATGACAAGCTTTAGTTTCAAAATCTTATCAGAGAAAATTTCAAGTTGTCTATTATTTAAGATCAAATAATACATAGGTGTGTATAAATGTAGAAATAGAAAGTGATTTTTATATTTCAAGGTGCTCCCTTTTTCATCACTGAAATTTTGAATCTGAGAAACAGAATAGTATTTTAGCCTATATCCCTGATTGATTCAATAAGTATTTATATTCCTCCAACAAGAAAGTCACAGAAACAGGTCTGAGAGGGGGAAGTGTGAAGGCACCATCTCTGCTCCCTGGAAAACCACAGTCCGCTAGGGCTGATGGGACTCATTGCAGATAAAGCAGGCTCTAAGGCAGCAAGTGATAAATGCCACAAGAAAGGTACAAATTGTGGGCTGGGCGCGGTGGCTCACACCTGTAATCCCAGCACTTTGGGAGGCCAAGGCGGGTGGATCACTTGAGGCCAGGAGTTCAAGACCAGCCTGGCCAACATGATGAAACCCTGTCTCTACTAAAAATACAAAAATTTGCCAGGTTGCACCTGTAATTTCAGCTACTTGGTGGGGCTGAGGCATGAACATCCCTTAAACCCGGGAAGTAGAGGTTGCAGTGAGCCAAGATCGTGCCACTGCACTCCACCTGGGTGACAGAGTGAGGCTATCTCAAAAAAAAGTACAAATTGCAAGGAAGGTACAAAAGGTCCTGGAGGTTTCAACAACAACAAAAAAATTCCTTCTGGTTGTAGTGTCTGAACAGAGCAAGCATCTGAGCCTGACCTTGAAGGATGGATAGTAAGAGATAGCGTGTGGGGACAGACTTGCATTGTAGGAAGGACAGATGAGCAGTAACGGAGGAAGTGTGAGCCTCTCAGGGGAAATGAGAACATGCCGAGATGACTGTGACTGAGAAAGATGGATGCGGAAACCACATTGATCATCGGAGCAGGGAAGAGACTGGGGATCAGTGGTCTGTTAGAGGCAAGGACAGGAGTTGGGGAGAGAGTTCACTGGGTGGCAGCAATGATGATGAGAGTGGATGGAAGAGATCCCAGAGAAGGGATCCACAGGACTTGGCACCCGAGGGCACTGAGAAAGGAGACTGAGGGAGTTGAGGGTGGTTGAAGAGTTTTGAGAGAATGTCAGAAAGAGAAGTGTATCTGTGGGGAAGGGAGATTTCAGTTTGGCACAATAGAATAATTGGTCCTTAATTTTTTATTAGGAAAATAATAGATTTTATTATGATGTAAAAAGAGATAGGGTAACATTACATTCCTAATGTGTCACTGTCAGAGAAAAGTTCCAAATTGGAATTCCACAGCAAGCACTGTGGGTGGTGTCGTGAAATGTTTATTTAGAAGACACCTGGGAAATCAAGAAGAACTGCTCTTTCTCTGGAAACCTCCTTGAACTGGCTGGTCCCGCTCCATCCTTTAGCTCTCTATTTACAGGGCTTGTCCTCAGAGACCACTTCACCCCAGTGGACCTGACTGTTCTTGAGTGTAGCTTCCTCATTGCACCTGTAGCTTCTTTCATGACACTTGCCACACTTCATATTTATAGTTGTATGCTTGTTATCTGCCTAAATTTCCACTGAAAGCTTTAGGGTAAGAAATTTTTAATTAAAAAAACTAAAATGTCACCAATATATGCTCAAGATACAACATATGCTGGCATTTAATAGAACAAATGAATACTAAATGGGTGTGACAATCTGACCAAGAAGGTTTTTGCAGCTCAAATGAAGATGTGGCTTACTGGAAGTTTCATACAACATGGCAAAGCCTGTGGGTATTTACAGATCAACTAGAGAAGGAACAGGCAAAATAATGTAAGTTTGTGGAATGTTTTCTTAAATTTTTTTCTGACATCAGCTCTCATTTGACCTAATGCACAGAGTGGTACTTTGTTTGGCCAAATTAAATTCCTTCAGTGAGTGAGGGATCACTCACTCCTTTCCCTCACCTTCCCTTCAAAGTGAATAGGAAACAACTCCACTGCTAATATTGGCTCTCATGGAGGTTGCAACAGAAGATGATTCTTAACCTGGGGGCTGCAATCTATATGCACATCCAGGACTGCCTGCTGACTGTACGCATTCACAAATATGTACTGATAAGCTTCAAATAAGCAGATGTTGTGGTTAATAAAGCATCAAAATATCTTCTTAATCAGGAAACATTTTGAAAGATTGGTCCCCACAGTAGATCATATTGTTTAGGGTGAATTTTGACTGCGTGACTTTGAGCAGCTATTTAAAATTCAACCTTATGAGATAATGCCAACATTTTCTCAAAGTAATTGCATATGTTTATCTTCTGCCAGTGGTGAATGAGAGTTCCCCTTGCTCTACAAAAATTTAGTTTTTTTTTTTAAAGTTTTACTAAGTTTGTGGGGGTAAAACGGTATCCTATGGTGACTTTAATTACTAACGATGTTGTACATATTTTAAGATGTTTAATACATTTATTAGTTATTTAGATTTTCTTACCTGTGGAATGCCACTTTATGACTTACACTCTCATTTTCTACTGGGTTATCTATTTCTTACTGACTTATATGAGAATGGTTTTGTGTATTATTTTTGGTATGAGGTTAAAGTAGTATTTCTAGTATATATCTTTTCCCCTTCTGTTTGTGTGTGTTGCAAAACCTTCTCCAAGTTTGTAACTTTTTTATTTTTTTCCCACTCTATGGCATCTTTTGGTAAAAAAATTATTATTAATTTTTCCTTGGACAAATTCACCAGTCTTTTCCTTTATTGTTAGCACATTTTGGGTCTTAAGAAATCCTTTTGTTCTCCAGGTCATAAGTGCATTATCTTCTGTTCTCTCTACAAGTCTGACAGGTTTGCCTTCTGTATTTAACTTTTAATAATCCTAAAATTATAAGTTTTGTACACCTACCTTCATCGTGTTGTTTTTATATTTATGCAGCAGGTGCCTATGGCTGTCAACTGCCATCATGTAAGTTAGGATACATTACAACAGATGTGCCAAATATGAATACTCTACAAATCAGAGCTACCAACTTTTCATCCTGGGGAAGATTTGCAAGCTCAGCTCCAAAATGCAACTTGTGACTTCTTGGAAAGCAACAGTTCATTATTTCAAATATTTTAAAAGCTGCATGATAATTTTGTATTTCAAACTAGACTCTCAAAATTTTCGGTATTTTTAGTCTTTAGATGGCTAACTTGATCTTTTATCTGGAAGAAAACATTTTGTAACCATGTGAGATAAAGGAATGACTAGAGGTGACACTATGAGAAACATCATCTAGAAATGCTAGATGACAGTAAAAGTAGCCGATGTTGATGAGAGGTGAGCAGCAACTTCTGTTCCTAGTCTTTAAAAGATTTTATTTTAAGGCTGTTAATAGTGACTTTGTATATTTTAGCAAATTCAATGTCTAGGGGTCTCATTTTTATATGGTAAAAATCCCGCCTTACATGAACTAAGAACAATATATTCAAAAAATTGTCTGGAATTTTGTGTTTGTTCTCTATGAAATGTCTAATTATCCAAAATCGCTCAACCCTTTTCTCTTAAAAAGATACTAGGGCAAAGTTTTAAGGATGTCTAGTCTCAATGGGAAACAACAAAAAAAAGGCTTTAGTTTTTTTCTAATATGATTTTTTTCTGTAAGAAACAGTTAAATACATGGTTTTTTCCCTGTCATTTCTTAAGGGAATAAAAAAAGATCCAAATCATATTGACTAATACTAGTAACATTTGCATTAAATTGCATCGACATTGGTCTTCCATTTTATATCTGTGTCAAATTAAGTGATAAGCTTACATTACATCAGATTCCTGGCCCTGTGAAGATCAAGGGCAATCTTATATGAAACTGATGATTTATTAATAGTTTCCAAAGGTGGATTTAGGCTATCCCAGATATTAAGCAAATTTAGAGAATGTCTTAGTTATTTTCTTGAGCTTTGTTTTAAAAATATGGACTGAGAGCTGAGCGTGGTGGTTTGTATCTATAATCCCAGAGACTTGGAAGGCTGAGGCAAGAGGATCATTTAAGGCCAGGAGTTTGAGGCTGCAGTGAGCTATGATTGCCTGAGTGACAGAGTGAGACCCTATTTCTAGTAAAATAAAATAAAATAAGAATATGGGTTGAAGGTAGTATCGTTTGGTTGAAACAATACAAAATAGTAAATATTCAAGGGTACCAGAATGAAAAAGAGGTAGTGTAGTTAAACTTAATCCCAAGTAATAACTATCCAGGCCACTGGCCTGCTTTTAAACTGAGAACACACCTGCTTTCCTTTGCATCCTTTGCCAGAATGTGTGTAACACTTCAAGCTGGGATTTCAAGGACAGTCAATACAGATTACTGTAGAATCTTATTTATATGACATCCTGGGTGTTCTGAGAAGAACCTGGGAAACCTATGCAATAGTTTATAGACAAGTGGGACTTCCATATTAGGCTTTGCCTTGGCTGTGAGCATGATATGGGCCCCTATTGCATAATCCCTCTTGATGGAGAGGTACCTCTTGCAATGAAAGTCAAAAGCATTATTTTGGCTACTCAGTCTTCCCAGCTGCCACATGTCTTATTTTATGTCTAGTGGGCAGCTGGTTACAGCTGCCTGGAGAGTTTTATTCATTCGAGTCTTTTGGTGAAGTCTGGTGCTTCTGGAAACTCACATCATGGGTAATAAGGTGTCTCCACAATGATGCTGATGAGAGAGTCCAGGCAGCTTTGGGGGTTTTCAGAGGACTCCCCTGACTGCAGAGGGATTCTGAAGCCTCAGTTTCCAATCCTGATCCAACATTCCATGTTTTGTGGACTAACCATTCATTCTCTTCTAACTTTACTATTATTATTATTTTTTACCCCATGATCTTGATTATCCTACGTCTATCTCTGAGTCCTCAAAAATAGATAGAAATATCAATGCAGGGGAGAGACATAGGATAATGGCCTTCTAGGGTAATGCCTCTGCAGAATGACTAGTATTTTGACACTATTAAAAGTGTGTGCTCTTGAAAGATCTTGTTACAACTCTTGTTTCCAAGTTGTGTAGGAGATCCAGTGACAGTACTGGATCATGTGAGGAAAGTGTATTGTGGACAACAGAGCCACAGGTGAGGAGGAACAAGCAAAGCAGTTCTAATGCTTACACTGGATTGATTTCTGAAAAACAAAGTACAACACAACAAAACAAATTTATTTCTTATTTGAGTCCTGGTGTGTGTGCATGGCATTTGTTGGAGCAGTCAGACCAAACCTTCACACCGATAATACATCTTTTGTGCTTTCTTTCCCTTATGAGAAAATAGCATTTATCTATCTATTAGAGGTGTTTTGTATAGATAGGCGGAGATGTTGATAAGTCTTAAAACCTTAGAGTAGGGCACAGCACTAATCTATCACCTAATGGAGAAATCTCCTTTACAACTGTCAGTATAAGTGCCCACCCTCTGCTGGAATGCCATCACACTGCTTGAGGCAACGCCGTATGCCATAGGCAGACAACATAAACTGAAGCTGGAAACAGAAAGGACTCCTTCGACTCCTAATTCCCAAATTAACTTTCAAACTTTATTCATTTTTTTCTTCTCTTGAATTTAAGTCTGTCTCTTTGTAACTTCGTTTATTGGTCCTAGTTTTGTCCTATGCAGGTACATAGCAGAGTGTGCATCCCTTTCCATAGGATATGTAAAGAAAGAATGTGTTTTAATAATAAGGAATACTTATTAACTATCAACCATGTGCTTAGCTCTTTTCTCTGCTTACAAACATGGCCTCATCCAATCACTGTAATCCTGCTGGATAATTCCTATTAATGTCCTGATTAATTTAATATTAGAGGCAGCCGAGTCAGGCTCTGAACTCTGGCAGTTCCATGCCAGAGCCCATACTGTACCACTTCTCTTACATTGCCTCTTCTTTTTCTGTACCACTTCTCTTACGTTGCCTCTTTTTCTTTTTCACCCTCTGAGATCTAGACATCACCTCCTGTCAGTAAGTTATCCTACAACAGAGTCTTCATCAATTTCTCTTGTTCATCCATGGTCATTGTTATTTGTCTGGCTTGAGGTCCTCCTCCTCCAGGTGGTCACACTGGTGATGCACTCAGTCAGGTTGTAGATGAGCAGGTAGGCCAAGCATGTCACTCCTACTATGCATAACATTGAGTCATTAGTCAGCCTTTTTTGGGCTTTTCATTCACTGTCTCCCTCGGTAAGTGAGCCTTTGTCAAATGTTTGCAGATTCAAAAAACATAGTTTTCTTCTTCCTTTGTTATCAGAAAAAAGTGCATTACATTTTTGAAAAAGTTCTAATATTTTTTTCCCTCTATTACAGATGGTTTAGTATGTACATTTTAACTGAAAGTCCTTGGGACTATTCAGCACTTCAGGAAGGTAAACATTTTAGGAACTATAATGATATGCTGAACTTAGAAAGGACAACAAGCAGCAAACTGTAGAAAACAATGCAGCTATTCCATCCAGCTTTAGTAATTAGAATAATAATGGTACATTTGAAAGCTTTCACTTGTTTTCCTCCATTCCATTTAATATTGCTATATGATTCTTAACACTTTTAGACAGCATACTATATCCACATATTAAGATCGTTTTGTCAAAATACATTAAAGGTGGGCTTGACTCACAAACTAACTTTTCTTATTTTATGGATAATGCTCATTCTTGTAGTAGATTTCTGCTTCTTCTCTGTATCACTGTAACTAACTTTCCATTTCAATTCAGGAAGATCGAGGAATCCTAGGTCAAACCTGGTGAAAGTTCAAATATAAATTGAGTTGAATCAGGTTGAAATCAGCCAGTAGAATGAACATAAACATAAGAAATTGTCTTTCCTGATATTAAATATTGTATTATGTTCACATCGAAGTGTACATTTTGTAGGAACTTTAGAATTCAGAAATGAAATCATAATTTGGTTGCTCCTCTCTTTAATTAGATACCAGGTGTACCCCATGCAAGAAAACACACGTTGGATATCATAGTGTCTGCTGTATTAGGTTAGATAGCCTTTTATATCATATGACATTATGAAAGGGAAAGAGGAGAGACAGTGTCAAGAAAAAGGAGGACTGCTGGGTGAACCACTCAATCCCCCTCTAGCCCAATCACATTTAATTTAATACATTGAGATCCCAATCACATTTAAAACTAGGATCTCTCTAAGATTGTAGGATCTCTGGAAGGGAAATAAAAATAAATGCCACCAAATAACAGTGCACCAATTTTCTTATCAGCACCTGATGTTTGAGCCAATTGTAGTTGAGAATTTTTTTATCTTCATTATAATTCTGAGAGGCAAGCAAAATTGTTATAAGACAGCTTATTTCAAACGTCTCAGGGGCATTTGTGTTAAAAGATACCTTGTGCAAAAATATTCAAAAGTTAGATATGGTTCAAATAATTTTCTTCACTTCCAGGTTTCTCAAAACCTTTAATACGGCAATGCACATTCAGAATCCAGGGGATATCGGAGTTCCCTAAACTTATTTGACAGCTGAATCTTTAAATTTTTTTCTGAAGAATGCCAAGCACAAATTAATATTACATGGGATACACTTTTAAAAATGTCCTTTTGAAGACTCATTGGATAGCTGCAATGTTAAAATCAAATATGGTAAAATTTGTTCAAAATGGGATTTGAAATAGATTAGGACTTAGTTATATTAATGACATGAGTTATTAATTCTTGCACAATATTTTATAGATAACTCTAGAAACTTTGAACACCAACTGTAAGTTAGAGGGGGGATGCCAGGAGTTTATAATTTCACTATTATGACACCGACTAAGATGCCAATAACATTTGGAAAGTCCTTTTGCTTATAAGAAAATCCAAGTTTGGTTGACAAGCCATAAACTTTGCCTTCCTTTCTGGTGTTCCATATATCTCATGTCCTCTGAAAACCTTTTCAGTTTCTATTAAGTTTTTAAAAGTAATGTGTCAGGTTCTAATGCTCCTGCTGTTTAAGGAAGAATGCTCTCACTAATAAATTATAATGAATTGTCAGTCTCAGCAGGCCTGTGACCTTCAGTCTGTGGGGGGTTCGAGGCTAAACTCTATTTCCCCCTCTTCTTGTTGGAGCCACTTTTTTTGTTCTAGCCTGTCCTCTTAATTTATGGGTGGGCTGCCCACAAGACAACTCACCTGCAAAAATAGTTCATGCTGTGGTGTTTATTATACTAAGTAGGTTTCATGCTGACTGAGAGTTTCTACAAGGGGATGGAGTAGCTGTCAAGATCCTCCATCATCTGAGCAAAGCTAGCACTCAAATTCTCTCATATTTCAGCGTATTAAATTTAGTGGGGTGGAAATGGGATGGCTGAAAGTGACAGAAGAGACAGTGGTGTGAAGGCAGCTTAAGTGTCTTGTTCAGGGGCTTCTGTAAATGTGACTTCAGTAAAATGTATCAACAGGACAGTCAAATAAAAGGCATGCATTAGAAGCATTAAAACCATGCCCTGCTAGCACAAGGTAATGAAAAATCTCTGCAGCCTACGTGAAGGAATGCTGAGATGTGTAGCTTTAAGTTGATTTTTTGGTAAGTTGAGTGAAATATTCACTGGGTATGTTTTCTTTATTCCCCAGTTTTAGACATTCCTGGCTTATTAAATTAATATGTTCTCTTTATAGAGAATTTGAAAATAATAAAATACTGTCAAAAAAGAGAGAAAAAAATCCTGCTCTGCTCTCTTAGGAACAATTATTCTTAACACTGCAGTTTTCTTTCCAGTGAGTCTTCTATGCAATTTTTCCATAGCCGTGACAGTATAATACATAAAGTTTTATTCCTGCTTTTTTATATGACATGATATTACAAGCATTTCTCATATTACCAAACACTTACGCAAATTTATATCACTTATGCTAAGCAGCGTTTTACAGCATGCATGTATTGTTTAATTATTTTCTTATTGTGGAATTGCCTTAATACTATGTCCGGCAGCTCAGCAATATGGGCTTTTATGCCTGTCTTCTTTTTCTTCTTCTTCTTCTTTTTTTCTTTGCAAAGTCTTGAAAATCCAGTTCCTTCCTGGAGCTCAGGACCTTTGCACTGCCATTTCCTCTGCCTGTAGGACTTTGCCCCAGATCTGCAGAGGCAGGCCGCTGGGAAACTCTAGGAGATAGCCATTCATTTACTGTTTACTCTGGCCCCTCTGGATCATGAGCTCCTTATCTGTCTTATTGTGCACTAACTCTCTAACCCTTTAGCAGGCTTGGCACATTGTAGGTGAGCAATAAATACTTATAGCATGAAGTTATAACATTGAATCATTAGGTTATTTCTTTTTGCCTTTTTTAGCTTTTATTAATGTTATTAAAAAAATCTTTGGGCTTATATTTTTATCTGCATTTTGGATTCTCTCCTTAGAATTTATTATTAGAATAAAAACTCCCAGGCCAAATGCTGAAGTCTGAGCATTTTAATATTTTTGATACATGCCAGTTATATTAGAAGAGAATGGGCATATTCTTTTAAGCTTAACCTTAACTCTAATTTTTATTCTCAGCAGAATTGGCTCATTTTTAAACTAAATCCAATAAAAGTTGTTGAATTTTTTTTTTGCTAAATATTTTAAGCAGTTTTAATTTGATTTCTTTGATGACTGCAAATTTGAAATCTTTTATTATCTGTGTTTCTTCTTTTATGAGTTGTATAAGTGCTTTACTCAGTTATCCCTTGGGTATCTTGGTATTTTCTCATAAGTTTCCATGGGAATTTTTTAAAGCTAAAATGTGAGTCTTGTGTATCACATTTATTAAAATTTTTAGTTTTTAGAATCATTTAGACTCAAATAAAGTAAAATAAAAATTTTGTTTTTGACTCATTTAGAAGTCAAATCAATCAGTCTTTTAAAAAAAATTGTTCCTTTCAGCAAGAAAAAAAAATAAACCCATCAAAAAGTGGGCAAAGGATACAAGACATTTCTCAAAAGAAGATATACACATGGCCAACAAACATGAAAAAATGCTTAATATCACTAACCATCAGGGAAATGTAAATTAAAATCACAATGAAATACCACCTGACTCCCGCAAGAATGGCCATAATTAAGCAGTCAAAAACCAAGAGACAATGTCATTGATGTGGTGAGAAGGGAACACTTCTACACTGCTGGTGGGAATGTAGATTAGTACAATCACCATGGAAAACAGTTTAGGGATTCCTTAAGGAACTAAAAGTAGAACTACCATTTGCTCCAGCAATTCGCCTACTGGGTATCTACCCAAAGGAAAAGAAGTCATTATGTGAAAAAGACATAGGCACACACATGTTTATAGCAGCACAATTCACAATTGCAAAGATATGGAACCAATCTAAGCACCCATTAACCAGTGAGTGGATTTAAAAAATGTATTATATCTACACCATGGTATACTACTCAGCCATAAAAAGGAATGAAACAATGTCTTTGTAGCAACTTGGATGGAGCTGGAGGTCATTTTTCTAAGTGGAGTAACTCAGGAATGGAAAAATCAAATATATGTTCTTACTTGTAAGTGGGAGATAAGTTACGAGGATGAAAAGGCATAAGAGTGATATAATGGACTTGGGGAACTTAGGGAGGAAAGCTGGGAGGAGGGTGAGGGATAAAAGACTATATATTGGGTACAGTGCAGACTGCTTGGGTGACAGGTGCACTAAAATCTCAGAAATACCACTCAAGAACTTACCCAGGAAACCAAAAACCACCTGTATTCCAAAAACATTAAAATAAAAAAAATTAAAAATAATAATTTGTTCCAGAGTTTTTAATCTCAGAAAATCCTACCCTATTCAAAGATCAGATATTCACCCATCTTGTAAATTTTTTAATGGTTTGGTACCTTTTTAAATTTCTTAATTGTCTGATTTTGTTTTTGTATATGGTATAAGGTGAGGATCTAAACAGAATTTTTTCCAAATGTCAAGTAACTGTCCCTGTCTTTTCAAGATATTAATGATGCCTCCTTATCTCGAAACATTTTTGAATTAACATAGACAAATTCAACTATAGTTATTAAAATTAAAACAATTTAAATGTCTTCATATCTTTTAGAAAACACGTGATTTTGTTCTCTTAAAACATGAACAAACTTATTTTGATTGTTTTACTGACTGCTGAGAAAGTGGGAATATTAGTGAAGGCTTTGCAAAATCTTTTTAAATTATGTAACTTTTGATATCAAAATTTAAAAAACACTAGTATAAAGAAAGATACCAAAATTAAAAGCAAGACAAAGTTGAAAGAAAATATAGTAATGTATAATACAACGATTTAATATCCAGAATATGTGAAGAACTGTTATAAATCAATAAAAAGATAACCAAACAAAAAAATGGGAAAAAAGTTAGAAATAGGCAATTCATAAAAGAAAAAATGAAAATGGCTAATGAACTAATAAAATATGCTCAGTCGTGTGTAATTTAAAGCTGTAATTTAAAACAAAGTTCAATTTGACAAAAACATTTAAAAGGCTGATAATACTCAGTACTTTCGTATACTTGGTTGGATGTGTAAACTAGGAGAGTCATTCTGAAAGATGTTTTGGTAATTCATCTATGTGAATTAAAAATGAATATACACTTCAACCTAGCAATTTAATTTTCAGGTTTTTAGACTGGGAAACTGCTCAGATATCTCTCCGGAGAGACATTTTAAAGATTTTTTAACGGATGCGTAAAAGATTGTAAAACTGAACCATTTTTTTCACAACCTAAATTTTCATCAGTGGGGTTGTGGCTAAATTAAACATAGTCCCAAGCATACTATATTAGTCAACATTTAAAAACAATGAGATAATGGCATCCTGGCATAGAGAGAACTGCTAAGTGTAAAGAGAGCTGTAGAATAATATATATGGCACAAACTAATCTGTAGTATGACTATATCTACACCATAGTCACAAAGCAATGAACTATGGTTCTAGATTCTATCTGTAATCTACCTATCAATCAATCAATCAAAACATGTAAGCATATAGGGAATAAATCTGGAATGACAGATACTATAACAGTAATAGTAGTTACCTGAGAAACAGAGAATGGGGATTGATTGATGGTAAAGGCAGATTTCTACTTTTTACTTTAGTTTTCAAATGTAGATTTTGAATAGGGGCGCCATTTATTTATTTGTTTATTGTGTTGCTTTTAATTTTGTTTTTTACAAACCAATGATGCAATAATTAATTTACTTTATAAATATTTACTTTATTTTAGAAATAACATTATATTATGCTAGGTGAACATGAGCTGCATCATATTAATTTTTAAAAAATTTACTAAGACTTTCTCTGTATCTGAGTAATGGACAATACTTCTGAATATTCCATGCATGTTTTAAAATACTATCTATTTTACCTGGGCTGAGGTATACATCTATATAGATAAATTTTTTATTGTGTTACTTAAATCCTCTGTATTTTATGATTGTCTATTTTTTTCTGTTGATTTCTGAGAAAGGTATATTAAAGGCTAACTGAATTATGGTAGATATATCATTTTCTTAGCTTTTGCTTTATGTATTTTTAGACTGTGTTGCTGGGCATTTAAAGTCTCTGAGATCTACCCTCTTGGTGGACCTCTGAGTCTATCTCTTGGTGGACTGTCTTTTATATTAATAGTAAATATCTCTTTGAACTTTTTACTTTAAAGTTTATCTTATCTGATACTCATTAATATTCATTAATGCCACAATTGTTTTCATTTTATTAGCATTTTCCTGATATATATTTAACCATTATTTTCAATGCTATTTTATTTTAGGTATGTTTCATAAATATCATATAGCCATTTGTGACATAATAAAAATATATCTGGCCAGGTGTGGTGGTTCATGCCTGTAATCCCAGCACTTTGGGAGGCTGAAGTGGGTGGATCATTTGAGGTCAGGAGTTTGAAACCAACCTGGCCAACATGGAGCCAGGCATGGAGGCAGGTGCTTGTAATCCCAGCTACCTGGGAGGCTGAGGCAGCAGAATCACTTGAACCCATGATGTGGAAGCTGCAGTGAGCAGAGATCATGCCACTGCACTCCTCTTGGGCAACAGAGCAAGACTCTGTCTTAAAATAAATAAATAAATAGAATAAAATAAAATATATTTGATCTTTGTCCTCAGTTCCTGGCACAGAAGTACTAAAGCCATTGGAATGTCCTGAGTGATAGGATGCCTTTTGTTACTCCACCACACATGAACTTATGCTAGTGAGGTGAGTCAGGGTGGAGCCTGCTATGGCTTCAGGATAGGAACTGGTCACCAGAAATACTAAAAACATGATTGGAGGATGGGAACTTTCAGCCCCATTCCCTGACCTTCAGGAAGTGGGATGGGACTGGAGATCGGTTTATAAAGAAACTCGACCAAGATTCCCTGAGTTTCTGTGTTGGCGAACACACTGAAGTGCTGGGTGGGTTGGTATACTCCTGGAGGGTATGGAAACTATGCCGTCGCCCCTCCCACGCCTTGCCCTATGCATCTTTTCCAGTTGGCTGTTTGTGAATTATATCCTTTTTAATAAACCAGTAAACATAAGCCAAGTATTTTCCTGAATTCTCCAAGTTATTCTAGTGAATCATGACGTCTGAGAAGAGGGTTGGTATGCTCAAATTGGTAGTTGGCTTGGTAGAAGTGAGTACCTGGGGCACCATTTGCAGTTTAAGTGTCTGAAGTGAACGAGCCTTAACCTGCAGGATCTGCACTAACTTCAGATAATTAATGTCAGGATTAACTTGAATTGTTGGACAACCAGTTGGTTTCTGAGAATTGGTTGTTAGTGTAGAAAAACCACATTTGTGTTAAAAAAAAAAATCGCACATGCCATTCTTCTTCTGTTTTTTCAATGTTGCTACGTATCCTTTCATTCATTCAATATGACATTCAGTCATATTCCACTTTTATGCCATTTATATTTGCTCTTATTTACATGGATTTGGTGCAGGCAGAGGAGATAATGCCATGTGTTCTGAAGTCCTTAAATCCAAAATTGATTTTTACTCAGTATACTTTGGTATAATTTGATATCTTCTTAATGAAATATATTTGTACGTTATTTGTGTAAATCAATGATTGAAACAAGTAATTACTTGTATGAGGAAAATGATACCAAATTTTTGTCACCTTAGTTTTATACTAAGTACAATCATTCTGCTTTAGCTGACATTCTCATTATGAATTACATTTTGGCTCATTTTCTAGTGTTAAGTAAAGATAAATTAATGGCAAATATGATTTTTTTACTTTATTTTTTGCCTGGTAAAACAATAGCAAAGTAACATTTTAGCACTCTTCAAAAGTAGTTGGTGTCACAGATACTTGGAAAAGAACCTAAAGACTACCTAGAAAGTTCTCATATAAGGGATTTGAACAGTGGTGAACTGTATCTAGATAAATCCTTATTTTCTTTAGTCATTGGGAAAATATATAAATATAATCTATGTCTTGGAGAAGCCAAGAGTCCAAAGATTGGGTGTGTTGTTATTTATGAGATATATTGTTGCAGGTTAGTGCTAACACCCTAACCCATATGGCCTAATGTGGAAAGGAAAGTGAAAACATTGTAGAAGAGAAATAAGTACAGCCTAAGGTTCTGTGAGGGGCACACTCTCCCTACCATCACCCCAGCTTCCAGCCTCATTCATTCCTGTCTTATATATTATAGATGTTCAAAAACATATGTACATACAAAATACATACAGGAAATTTGCTGGAATATGCACACGTACGTTTCAAGACTGGGTTTTAATCTGAAATACTGCATTTTTAAAATCTGGAATTCTGGAAATACTGTGTGTGTGTGTGTGTGTGTGTGTGTGTTTCTTACATGAAAGAAATTTTCAAGGGACTATGAACACACACACACACACACAAATTTCTGTACTTGTGAGAAAGTCACATGAGTGTATAATCCTTATTTAAAGGCAATGAAATTAATTTTTGAATTCGTTATTTTTAATCTCAACTCTTAAAATTAAGCTTATTTTAAATACTTAGAAATAAATTTCTCCCTCCATTTAAGGTAATTATTTTTGACTATATGCATGTAGGTGGCCAAAAATTGCCTGCTTTTTTTTTTTTTTTTTTTTTTTGAGGTGGAGTTTCACTCTTGTTGCCCAGGCTGGAGTGCAATGGTGCGATCGCCGCTCACCACCTCTGACTCCCGGGTTCAAATGATTCTCCTGCCTTAGTATCCTGAGCAGCTGGGATTACAGGCATGTGCCACCACAATTGGCTAATTTTGTATTTTTAGTAGACACGGGGTTTCTCCATGTTAGTCAGTCTGGTCTCGAACTCCCGACTTCCGGTGATCCGCCCGCCTCAGCCTCCCAAAGTGCTGGGATTACAGGCCTGAGCCACCAATCCGGCCCTGTTTTTGTTTGTTTTGTTTTTTGTTTTTTGTTTTCTGTTTTTTTGTGACAGAGTCTAGCTCTGTCACCCAGGCTGGAGTGCAGTGGCGCGATCTTGGATCTCGGCTCACTGCAACTTCCGCCTCCCGGGTTCAAGCGATTCTCCTGCCTCAGTCTCCCGAGTTGTTGGGATTACAGGTGCACGCCACCACACCCAGCTAATTTTTGTATTTTTAGTAGAGATGGTGTTTCACTGTGTTGGCCAGGCCGGTTTCGAACTTTTGATCTCATAATCTGCCTGCCTTGTCCTCCCAAAGTGCTGGGATTAAAGCGTGAGCCACCATGCCCGGTCCCTTTTTTGTTTTGTTTTTTGTAGACTTTAATACAATGCATTAAGTTTGCCAGACACTCCGTTCCTCCTAATTGTGAAGCTTCTTGATGAAGAGGGAGTGTTGGGGCATGGAGGATTCTTTGAAATTTTTAAATAAGTATTGACAAATTATTTCAAATATAATCTTATGGAGCAGTGTTTCATCTATAAACATAAAAATAGATCTATTTGGCCTGCTATTGTCATGTTAATATTTCCTTATATTTTATTTCAACTGCTAAAACAATATGACTAATCAAAGAATATTCTCTCTTAACTTAGACATTGTGCACTGGGCTCAGGCTGTGCCTATAAATCACACACACAATTGACCTTTTAGAGATCAGGTCCTACTGATGTGAGATATCTTATGAGTAATATTTTATATTAATAAAATAGTTAACTAGAAACTGACATCAGCTTTATACATCAACATAAGCAAAATAACAAATACGTTTGAAATCTATGTATTTTGTAACTTTCAATTAGTGTTCCAAATCCTTAAGCCCTGCAGAAAATATTCATCTCTGATAAGAGTATTTCCCACCAAGTTAATTTATGCAAATTAAGGTAATCCCTTTTCCTATTTTCTTTTACTTGACCAGTTTGGTATTTACAAATTTCTAGGGTATTAACCTCTCAAGTTTCCATGTGGAGAATGTGCTTCCTTTCTACTGAAACAATGGACCTCATGACTCAGTGTTTGCTTTGATCCTGAGTTTGATTTTATCTAGATCTTATGGCTAGTATTGTTTTGATTACTGATGTGATAGTGCAGAGACTCTTTCTCACCATTATTCCTGTTTATTTTCCTCATGTTAAAGTATCTGAGTATAGAAAATCTGTAGAAAAAGAAATTGCAAAAATTAAGAATTTTAGTAAGAGTTCTAGAGCTGTATACCCAGCTTCCCACTCAACACCACCTGGATGTCTAATAGGCTCCATAGACTTCACATGTCCAAAGAGATCTTCTGATTCTCCAGCCCCACAACACTACCTGCAACTGAAACCAACAACAGAAAACCTCCACATCCCCTATGTTTCCTCAGCTCAGTACACGGCACCATCGGCCACCTACTCCTCAATCTCAAATTCCACAAAACAACTCTGATTCTTCTCTCTCTCTTATTTGTAATATCCAGCCCATTAGTAAATTAATTGATTCTTTTCCAAAGCACGTTATTCTGACTGCCAGTACATCAGTCCGAGTCACTATCACCTCCAGCCTGGATTGTTACAATAGCCTACTAACAGTCTCCTTACAGTGTTTCACAATCTAGCTCTTGTCTACCACTCTGACTTTATTTACTATTAATAGATTTTATTTTTTAGACTAGTTTTAGGCTCACGGCAACATTGAGTGTAAGATACAGAGATTTCTTATATAGCCCCTGCCTCTACACATGCATAACCTTCTAATTATCAACATCCCTCACCAGAATGATGAACCTGCATTAATGCATTGTTATCGCCCAGGGTCACAGTTTACATTAGGGTTCACTTTTGTGTTGTACATTCTGCAAGTTTGGACAAATTTATGATAACATGTATCCAACATCATAGTATCATACAGAGTAGTTTCACTGCCCTAAAAATCACTCTTTTACATTGTATTATGTCTCTTTTTTTTTTTCCTCATACCTCAGCCACACTCACCTTTGGTCTTTTCCTCCAACTTTGTAAACCCCTTCTTGCTTTGAGGACTTTGTACCTGTTTCTTTGGCCTGGAATGACTGTCATATTGTCACAAAGTCAGATTCTTCCTTCCATTTACATCTCAGCTTAAATTTCATCTCTTCACAGACCATCCTGACCACATAATCTAAAACAGTGTTTTCAGTCACTACATTTCTCTTGTTTTGTTTTTACCTTAATAGAATATGTCTAACACATATTTTCTTGTTTATCAACTGTAAGTTAAAAAAAAGAGCTGCTTTGTTTGGTTCGATACCATATTCCCCAAGTCAGAAGAGGCCCTGGTATGTGGTGGGTGTCCAGCGAATGAGTTATTAAATAAATAATAATACCATTCTGGAATCCATGGTCCTGGTGAGCTGAAGCTTGTGACTTATACTTCACAACCTATGGAAACATTCTGCCCTCTCTCTGCTCTAGGGACTGTTTTGCCTTTTTTATCTCTCATTTTCCCTTTCCTTCCTCCATCTATACTTCACATTTCTCTTTACACAGCTTCTTCCTCCCTCTGCTTCACTATCATTCCCACTCTTCTTCTCACTGTTTGCCCCAAACTGGACATAAAATGTGCCTGATAATTCTTTTAAAAACATTTATTTTACTTGTTGAATAAATCTTTCATTTCCTTGTTCTTAATTTACACAGCACATGACCTGAATGTTTTATGTTTTTCTAAGAAAAAGCTATATACATTTCTTTTATTACTTCTGTATGTTGGTGATTCTGGAAAAATGGGGGAAATCTTCCCTACTCCTGCTTCTGTTCTGTTTTAAAGGTTCGAAGTCCTTTGAACGGCTGTAAGTATGGAGTTTTACTGGAAGAGAATCATTCTCAGGAAGAAGAGGTACCTAATGAGCATTGAAAGTAATCTGGAAATCAACTTCTCACTCTCCTCTCCCTTCCTGGGATCCTTTTCCTAGGGCTAACTACCTGAGACTTGAGGATGAGAAGCTGAAAGAGAATCAGAGGGCACCTCAACGGAAGACAACTGGGACTCTAATGACCCAAAGTACACACTGTCACATCCCATGTGCTCAAATACCACACACTTCACTGACAAAGAAGGTTCCTTGGTTTTACTAAACTACTTGTCATCAAAATGTAGCTGATTTTCACAGTTTGGAAATAGAATGTGTGCTAAAGGTCTCATCAGGAAATGTGAATGTCCTGGGTGTTTTGTCTGGTTATGGGGTTCTGAGGAAAAGAGCTGCTCTGCAGAGATGGGAAGCTAATTAACAGGGATATGTTTTTAGTTTAAGCCAACAAAGAATTAAAATAGGTGGCTCACGCCTGTAATTCCAGCACTTTGGGAGGCCGAGGCGGGCGGATCATGAGGTCAGGAGATCGAGACCATCCTGGCGAACATGGTGAAACCCCGTCTCTACTAAATATACAAAAAACTAGCCGGGCGAGGTGGCGGGCGCCTGTATCCCAGCTACTCGGGAGGCTGAGGCAGGAGGATGGCGTGAACCCGGGAGGCGGAGCTTGCAGTGAAGCCAGATTGTGCCACTGCCCTCCGGCCTGGGCGACAGAGCCAGACTCCGTCTCAAGAAAAAAAAAAAAAAAAAAAAAGTAAGGTTTTACGTAAATTTACTTCCTTATTTTTCCTTGTGTTTTTCTTTCCATAGTATTCAAACAAAATATTGACTCACCTCCCCTAAAATTAGCTATAGAGACTTGCAGATCACTTCTGTGCTATGGGATGTAGGATTAGCTGGGAAATCAGTTTGGTATGAAGCATTTCTTAAACCTACCGGACCTTCGAAATCATTTAATTGTTGTTGCATCTCTCAGGACTGGACATTTGGGGAAACTCTACTATAGACCAGTAGAACTCATTTGATCATTATACCTACCAAATAATACATCTTCAAGAAATAAACTGTACTAATTAATTGTGGACTTAATAGTAGAACAGTATGGAAAGTTACCAGAGTTATCATATTAAAGACTGGTATTAGTAAATTAACTTACTCACTTACCAAGTTGCTTGGTTCTGTTCAGCCTGACTCATCATTCATAAAAAGCTTACTCTCATCTTAACTTTTTCAGGGGCTTCATCTACTCCCCTTAGCTACCCTAACCATTCTTTTGAAAGACTCAAACTTCTCCATTGAGCTAAGAGTAGTTGGCCATGTATTAGTAATTGGTCTCTGTCATCTTCTCTTTGCTTTTTATACTTCAAAAAATTCAAACTACTTTTTAGATGAAAGAGAGGGAGAAAGAGACTATATGGAAAAAGGGAAGTCACTAAATTTAAAGTAAACCACGTAGTTTGGTTATAGTCTCAAAATAAACAATGATGGTATTTGAACATAAGGACATCAAATCAATGTTTTCTTATATTTGTGAAGTTGGTAAGAGGACTTGAAAACTATTTGCCACTCATTGTATTCCTAACTTCTTCATTTAAAACGTGAAACGTCTATGAATATTATAGGTGACTAAGCAAATTATAAAATGTGATATTAAGTCCTGCACGTTTTGGAATTACTGAGATAAAATAAGTCAATTTTGTTTAATGAAGAAAATATTTCAGTTAAACAGGTGGTTTTATTAGGAATGCTTGTAACTTTCAACTTTGGGTACAGATGTGAATTCTAAGATGTTTTGACAATTAAAAAACTATGACATGTAACAACTGAGAAAAGTTGTTTACTTATCTGAGAAAGGAGAAAGAAAATTCCTCAAGTGGTTTCCATTCTTTCATGCCAATCAGGATATTTACATGTGAACTGCATGGGTCTTGGGAGGGGAGAGGGGAAAAGGAGAAAAGAAAAGAAAATATTTAAAATTTTGAGTGGTGCACCAAGGACAAAAACATGAACATATGGGTGCTTCTACCCAGACTGTCACAAATCTGGAAAGTAAGGTTGAGGCCCCATTAAGAACTGGTCCAAGATGTAATAGTATCTAACACTTGCAAATGACATGTAACTTACAGATTTTAGCTGTACAGCTGTTGAAGACACCTGCCAGTGCCCTCCAACTCCTCAGATTTCTTGCCTCTGCCTCTGCATTATTGAAAGATCTGATCCGATTTCCATGAATATATTTCTCCCTGTCAATCTAGGATATGGTAACTGAAAATGCATTATTCAGGCCTCATATGCCTTCATTGTCAATGCTGCTTTTTTGTTAGGGGGGAGTAAATTACTAAACACTCATTCAGCAATTTAAAAGCATGAAGCCACTTATGATCACTCCTAATTGTCTATGTAGTTCATCAGCTTCTTCATTCTTGGTTATGAGATCATCAGAATACAATCTGTCTTTAAATTGAAAGGACTAGTGATACATCCTTCATGAATACGGCTTTTCTTCAGAGCAAGAGAATTTTCTCCAGTGTCCTTGACTTTGACACGGAGAAAGAGGCATTGATTGCTGGACTCCCCAGGCATGACCCACCTGAGAGCTCCTTCTCAGGTGGGCATCACACTCAGTTCTTTAAAAGCTCTCCGAAGACTGAAACCCTCCAAACCTAAGCTTTGTGGGCTCCAGGGTCAGAGGGCTCATTCATTCATTCTGCTCTGTGCAAGGCAGTCCATGCTGCACTCATTGGGCATATATCAGAGAGTAAAAGAGGTAGAAATTGGTTCCCTCAAGGAGCTGATGTCCTAGTAGAGGAGATGCTGTAAATAAATAAGAAAAGTACACAGCATGTTAGAAGTGATGTGTTAAGAAGAAAAACATAAAAGAGTGAAGAAAAATGTGAAGTATCACAGTGGGGAGAGTGTTAAAATTTAGTTAGAGTAGCCAAGGAAGTCCTCTCTAAAAGCTGACTATGGTAGATACTGTGGTGTGTCCTGCAGATCCCCCTTTCAGGCTAGACACATGTTCCCCCAGCTGGCTGAGTGCTGGTAGCTGCCAGATCTCAGCTGAGTTACTCTCAGGGAATTACCTTCAGAAAAATCTCTTGACAGAGGCCCCACCTGGAGGTACCCCACATTCAGTGATTGGTGGGGAGGGGTCGTAAAGACCAAGTGCCTTTGTTTCAGGTCAGTAAAATGTTAAAAGGTCGTCCTAGCATCAGAGCTGCCATGAAATAGACTGAAGCCTTGGCGTGACTGTATCAGAGTTTATCTCTTTCCTCTTCGCAGGAACTGGGATCACAGCTTATCCTTCCTGTGTTCCACTCTCCTGAACTATTCTAATTGGCAAAAATGTATCTTTGATGAGAAGATGTGACACTCAGGGTGCACTGCTTCATATGTCCCTTTATATTTTGAGTTTTGCTAAGCAATAATAGCAACCATCAGTCAATATAATTTCAATCAATGCTCTGTTCTAAATTGACTTAATTGGTACATTTGAATCTACACTGCAGCATAGATCATGTCTTTGTCCCTACGTCATTCCTTCTGGCATAAACCCTGAACCTGTCCTTCAAGGATTACATACATAAAAGACTATAGATATGTGAGGAACAGGAAGTACAATAGGGAGTGGTGCAGACTATGGTAAACTGGAGGGTACATGCCCAGTTTAAAAGGGAAAGTCAACACCCAGCACCAGCTGATTTGTTACCAAGCCAAAATGGGAGCCTGATGTTGCCAGATCTCCCCACTTTATCTGGATTAAAATTAAAATTTTAATTATTTTAATGTAAACACTCTTAATTTTAGACAGTTGACAACTAAATCAAATTTTTAAAAAGCACTGCATGTCAAACTGCAGCTGTGGTTCATAGTTCACTGGGAAGCTGCCTGTTTGGGCCTCTGACGCTGATGGGAGATTTAGAGATCTTCACACAATTACCATTTGAAACCTGAGCTGGCTACTTTTCATATAACCCTGCACATAATGTATCACTTCTTCCTTGAGGAATTTGTACATATATATTTGCCCCACTTGCCTTTGGAGAGAATAATTGGGTTGTATCTCTGTATCCCCCCAACCACTATCACAAAGCTTTACAATGGGAGATACATGTACATGTTTGTTCAATAAAAAGAACAAGAAATACCACAGATTTTTAACCTCCAGTCCTGTTTTAAGCATTTCAGGTTACAATATTACGGGAAAAATGAAGTAAAATGGGTGTAAAAGTCAGTCTTTGCAGAAGAGGTGTCCATTAAGTTGACATCAAAGGACGTCTTAGTAAAACTCTCTTTGATTTAAATTATAAATCAGAATTGGTTTTCTGCTACTGTTACTTAAAGTGTGATTATATTTTGGTAATATAAATTGCTAACGTTTAAGTTGCAGCATGGTGTGTACTGAGGTGTAATTACAAGAACTTGGAAGATTAAAGTAATATTTGTATATGATAGGATTAAATATTATTATGTGCTGAAAGTGCCTGTCTGTGATAGCAGTACAGCTCAGATTATAAAGATATCCTGAACCACTTTTGAAATCTTTTTTAACAGAAGAACTTCCAAATGTCAATACTCACATGCATTTAGCACATTTTAAAATAAATTTTATTTTATTTCAGATTTGGAGGGTATGTGTGCACATTTGTTAAGTGGACATAATGCATACTGGTGCGAATTGGGTTTCTAGCATACCCGTTGCTCAAATAGTAGGCATGTACCCAATAGGTAATTTTTCAGCCCTCCCTGCCTCACTTCCTCCTTGCTTTTGGAGTCCACAGTGTCTCATTTGGTACATTTTACTAATATTGTTACTAGCGGAAAAAGCCTCTGTGTTTTGCTCTTTATAAAGCATGTTCATTTGCCTTATCTCATGTAATACAACTATCTTCATGTGATATGGAATTAGTGAAATTATTTGCAAAAAATTATATTTTATTTACAAAAAAAAGCAAATTTCACATTGTGCTTAATGAGGTTATGTATTCAGGCACTTAGTAAAACTTTTAGCAAAACAAATAAAAATCAAAAAGCTAAAAAAATACTTCTCTAATACTATTAGAAAAAGCAGCGTAGAATATTTTTATAAGATTAGTATGGGGAGGATTTTTCTCAGTAAGATATGGGATTTAGAAACCATAAAAAAAACCTGGAAGTTTTTATTGCTTAAAAATTAAAAACTTCTGTGTGGGAAAGGCGCAAATACATACACATTTTAAAAAAGTGAGAAAATATTTGTTTTTTCCTCTTTTGTTTCTTTCTTTCTTTAAAATTAAAATTAAAAACTTCTGTATGGGAAAGGCACCAATACATACACATTAAAAAAAAAGTGAGAAAATATTTGTTTCTCTCTCTCTCTTTTCCTTCCTTCCTTCTTTCTTTCTTTCTCTTTCTTTCCTTCTTTCTTTCTTTCTCTCTCTCTCTTTCTTTCTTTCTTTCTTTCTTTCTTTCTTTCTTTCTTTCTTTCTTTCTTTCTTTCTTTCTTCCTTTTCTTTTTTCTTTCTTTCTCTTTCTTTCACTCTTTTTCTCTTTCTCTAGTTGGTAATAGATGATAAATCTATCATCTATCTACCTATGAATTTATCTATGCTTCTATTTATCTAATCTATATCTCAGATTAACAAAAATAATGAATTAACAGAAGTGTTAACAAAGTAATTAGAGTATTAACAAAAATGATAATAAATCCAGGGTTGCTTGATAATAATGTACTTTTAAATTTTTTCTATCAAATAAACAAAAGTTTAAAAGCTTGATGATACTCAGTATTGGCTAGTATTTGGGCAAACAAGGGGTCATATATTGCTTCAAGGAATATAAATTGGCACAAACTCTTTACATGGCAATTTGACAGCATTTGTAAAGATAAAAATACACATATCCTTCCATCTGTAATTGTAGTTTTAGGAATTTATCACACAGAATGATGCCCTGTAAGTGTTCTGAGATGTCCATAAGGCATGCAGCATTCAGCATAGTCAGCAAAACACTAAAACAACTGACATGCCTGTCAGTAGCAGACTGGGTACACTATAATTCAGCTACTATACAAACAGTACAGCTGTATCTACATTCACCAACATGAAGAGATGTCTACAATATAGTGAGTGAAAGTATGCAAATTACAGAAAAAAGTTATTTAAACAAATTATAGAATGTTTCTATATACATATATGTATTTAAAATCCCTTAAAAACATAAGAAGCATCCAAACAGAAAAACATGATAAAAATGATGAACTCTGGATAGTGGGATTAGGGATGAGCAATTTTTAATCATATACTCTTCTAATAATTTTCGTTATTTTTAACAACAAAGATTCTGCTTTTTCATTGTATGCCCCTAGTGAAAATGCTGTTTTATTAGACCGACCCTCAGCCTGCAAACTTGTATACCATACAACTTTCATGTCATAGACGCCCAAATTTTTTAAAGAAAAATCTCTGGGGGAAGGACTAGTCGGGGGGAAATGTCAACTTGGGGAATCAATGGGACCTAAGGGGACATGTGTCCTATAGAGTCAGAAATGGGACACTGAATTTCTAGAGTGCGATTCAGGCTTGAGAGGTACATGAGGGAGCTACTCCTACATGGATAGTTGTAAGACACAAACAGAAATAAAGAGAACCTCAAATATCTAAAACTTTAAGAGCTCAACATAGAGATAATTTATTTCTTAGACACTTCATCTAAAAGTATTTAGATGGAGTTGATATAGACAATATATAATAATATGTTAGTACGAGCATTATTCCTGCCTAAAGTAGGCAAACGCCTCTGCCCCACTACATGGGCAATTCCTGCTGTCTGAGATTTAAGAGCTAGTTTGATTATATAAGATATAGTAAAAATCATCCTCTTTTCTAAAAAAACAATGAAAGCATTTTAAAATATAGCTTATTGTTGCCTGAATTCTTCTCTACTGTGGATTAAAATATTACTCTTCAAATATCACTACATACAGTAAAAGTCAAATAAGCTCTGAGTCATGCGTATCAACATGTTTTATAAAGCACATCAGACACTATTATGTTATGTGTTCCCTGGATTCTCAACAAAGCTTTGAGGGATTCGTATTATTTTATGCCCATTTTACAAATAAGAAAACTGTATGCTGCCTAAGGCTACGTAAGTAGTAATTAATACGGTCAGGGTTTCAACCCAATGTTTTAGGGAAGCAATTTGGTATAGCAGAAAAGGCCTAGACTTCTAGGCAGAAAGAAATGAAAAATCTGCTTGATGACAACACAATAAGTTATGTAACTAAGAAAGAACCACTTCTGCTGTTGTAGATTATAAGATCAGGTAGCAATACTGCTATATTGGTACTTCATCATTCTGTAACTGTGAATTGGCCAGGTAACATACACTGTCCTTTATGGATGAATACAAGAATATTTTCTCAGATAACCTTTATAGCATGTCTTGAGACAGAGTCATAAGAAATCCTGGCCACAAAGCCAGTTACTTTTCTGCTTAACAAACTTAATTCAGCCAAGGAATTTACTGTTGTACTCTGCCACTAAGGCAGTCCTAACGTAGGAACACATGCAGCGATGATAAATTTGTGAGTGTGTCTGGTAGGAGAGCTGAAACAGATGTGCAGAGTGAGGGACATCAAAGTTAAAACAATTACCATCTCAACAAATGGGTAGTTCTTCCAGATACAGGCTTAGCAGTTTTAAAAGACCTGGGAACCCATTATGTCATACTGGCAAATCAGAGGTGGTATATTCGGATGTGAAGCATTTGTAAATCACTAAACCAAACCAAAACAAAGATAAGTGCATTAGTTGTTTTAAAAGGTACTACCATTCAGCAGCAAATGTCATGGCATACATTCAAATCATCTGGAGGAACAGTCATTTTTTCTCCTACCTTCCATCCCCTTCCCCAGCTGCCTCTCCAACGTGGAAATATCTGCCATTGCTGTCTTGGCAAGATTGAGGATTGGGGCCCCCAAAGATCAGTCGTCTACTGCCAGGAAATGTTGACAATGGGGAAAACAGTGAGTAAATCTATGGAAATAGCCAGGTATAGGGGTAGATGTGGCTGGGTGCAGGGAGCGGGTATTTCTGGTTAG
Organism: Chlorocebus sabaeus; assembly: GCF_047675955.1. NCBI lineage: Eukaryota > Metazoa > Chordata > Mammalia > Primates > Cercopithecidae > Chlorocebus > Chlorocebus sabaeus. Next base: position 24,532,360 of record NC_132916.1, on the reverse strand, counting down.
TATGTTTCATTCAGATGCTGGAATTAAAAACAGTTTCCAAAAAATAAAAATAAATTACAACCACTTAATGTTCTGTTTTGCCTGTCACATATAGAGGAGACTTGAAAAGGATTTTTTGTTGTTAAGTGATTATTACATGGTTTACCATAAGGTTATTAAAATATGTAGGGCCTGGATTTAATAAATTAATAAATAAACAAATCATGGTACCTTTGACTTTGGATATAGGTATTTTCATATGAAATATAAATGAACCAAAACATAACTTTAAAAACATATTTTATTTTCCCTACCTGTAACTTCATTGTCTTATCTTGAAAACCTCAATAACTGAAAAGACTTGTGCCTGAGATTATTTCAAAGAGTCCTTTGCCTGAGAATGGTATTTATTTGGCATTTTAGTAGCTTTTACATTCTTGTGCTCCTATTTAACAATCTTTAAGAAAATACAAACTGCTTCTCTGTATTTCTGACAAATCATAAATTGCCTAGATAGAAAAAATAGCTTCATAATGAATTAATAACTGATGGCTGTTCAATATCAGATCTGAAGACTCTGATTTTTCATTATGTGCCCCTAGTGAAAATGCTGTTCTATGAAAATGACACCTCAGCATGCAAACTCATACTCCATTATGACTTCCCTGTCACAGACACACAGTTTACTGGTTCGAAAAAAAAGGTGTTGTTATGTGCTGCGCTACTGGAATTGAATTAAGTTATTAAACACAAGCTGCCAAAGAAATAATGGTGCCTCTGAATATTTCTGTGGCTTTGCTGGTGAGCCTCTGTGTTCTTTAATGTTTGGTTGCAATTACAAGAATTCTTCAAAAGGGATGATAGCAGTTTTGAGTTGCTGTCTCCAAGAATAAAGAATATGCTGTGTAGCAAGGGAAATAATTAACTTTTGACTCTCATTTCTAAAGATAGATATAAATATAATTTAGTATGTACGTTTAGAAATTGTTCTTTTAATTTCTAGGGTTCTGAGGGTATATAGTGAATTGCTTTTTTTTTTGTGGCCATATGGAATAATACCACAGGGGCAGGATTTCTTGACCTAAGTGGTCATGCATTGGACTGAAGCTCTCGCTAGTTTGCCAATTGCATTTATCTTGCCAGTGCTTTCTTATATCAGAGGGATTCCATGTGTGGATCATTCATGTGATAATAGACCAGTATACTGTAGCTTTGTGTTCTAATTTCCCCATTTATGTATGCCTTACAGATAAGTCAAGATATTTAATACATTGATTAAACAGCATATTGAATTGTGTTGAACTCATGGACAAATAGATGAGTAAAGATAGAATCAGTGTCCCCACTCACCATTGTTCTGAACTTGAAATATTTTGTTCAAAGCAGGCTGTGTAGAGTCCTGAGGGACCAACTCAGGATATAAATTTAGCATGCACTTTAAACTTTGGTTGCTCTATCTTTCAAGCTGAATTTAAATCTCATTAATTTTTAGTGGAAGCACAATAGTTAAATATCTTGCAGATGTAGCTTGTGTATTTAAAATTCCTTAGAAGGTTTCCATTTAGGGTTTTTACTACATTAGTTTGATCTACTGTGCATGGCAATATGGTATATGCATTTCTCTCAGGATGTGCAACTTGATTTCATACTGTGGAAAAATCTAGAGCGTAAAATATTAGCATGAACAGTGTCAAGTGTCAATGCTAATTCTTTTATTACTGTGACATTATTTAAGGACAACAATCATTCAACTATTTTAAATGATAGATATTAGGGCTTGAAAAATAGCTATGTGATCAGCTAAGACATGTCCTTGGAGAGGACAAGGTTCCAGATAGTTCTAGAAGGATGACAGATATATATCTTATCATAGATTTCTCCTGCTTGTGCAAGATTACAGGGGACACAGCTGTTAACACCAGTGAATGAAATCAAAATGTAACATTTCAGAATTGTATGTATGTATGTTACAAAACAATTTTGCTAATATTCCTGATCACAGGCTAAAAGTATTTATTTCCAAAGAAGTATGGTTACCTTCATTCTTTAGCAGACCCACATATTTTAGCACTTAATGAAGATGCCTTACAAGATGACAAAAACATGTTTAATATTAATATTTGGGGCTTCTAAAGAATTAGGGAGTTGAAGTCTTGTTTTTAAAGGAAAATTATGTAAGAGAAACATATTCTAGGTTACATTGTCTATTTAAAAAGCTATGCTAAATATAAATTTCTTGCAGAAAATGTAGAGTAGAAGAAAATTCCATACAATTGGTTTTCTCTTGGATTCAAATTTTTGAATACTGAATGTAGGAATAGAACAACAAGACTCTTCTCAAATACTTTATGGAAAGACTATAATATAATCAGTGGAGGGATACAGCAATAATATTTTACTTTATCACAGTATTTTCACAGTTGACAGCACTGTCACCTATATGATTTATATTCCCAAAACACATTCAGAATGAAGGTATTTATCACAATTTAAAGTTCTAGAAGTAACAATTCATTTATTCAGCGAATGCTTTTGAGTGTCAATTAAGAGCACTTAAAAGCTACTGGGTTAGATGTTGGACATGAAAACACATTACACATTTTGCTAGTATAAAAAGATAAATATAATATTCTACATTCTACAACAGGGACACACACAAGAGGTAGCAGACAGCTAATCTGCCTTGGGGAGTAAAGGTTTTGGTGCATGCAGAGAGGCTAAGGAGAGGCTAATCATCGGTAGAAACCTGAAGGACGCCTGAGTCAGTGGGTCAGTGGGCAGGTAAGGGTGTGGCAGAATAGACAGGGAAGTCAAATGCCAGAGCAAGGGTGACATGCTAGGGACTACAGGAAAGTCACTGTGGCCAGAGCACAGAGTTTGATGTGAGGTGAAACTGTGGTTGAAGCTGGGATCAAACCATGAAAAATCTTGTGTGCTTTGCAAGGAGGTAAGATTTAATTCTGTAGGCAAGAGAGAGCGTTGAATTTTGAACAGGGGAATAACATGGTCAGATTCGAATTTTCATTATCGCATTGGATTGTAGAGTGAATGGGAGGAAAACAATCTTGAATAACTTTTGAATTCTGGCTTGGGTGGATTCTGGTGCCATTTGCTGGTGAGGATGGTGAAAGAGTGAATGAGATGGTGAGATCAATGTGAATGTGCTAAGACTGGCAGGAGGAAGAAAGGTAAGGTTTCTAGCAGGCAATTGTATATAGCGGTCACGTTTTAGTGAGAAGCTAGCCTGAAATGCTAATGAATATAAAAATTAGCTAGTTATGAAAATCATCACAACTGGAGAAGTCATAGGCCACCAGTCATTTGGAGCTGGGGAACCCAACCAAGAAGAGTAAGAGGTAGGAAGGAGTAAGTGTTAAGACTAGAGCCAGACTGCCTGGGTTCAGATCTTTATTTTCCTACTTACCAGCTCTATGACTGAAGGCAGCTCAGTGACCTTGGACAGATTACTCTCTGTGCCTCAGTTTCTTTAACCGTGAAATGGGGATAAGAATTGACCTTAAAGAGGATTAAATGAGTTCCTAAAACTTCCATATTTTATTCATATGTAAAGCACTTGAGACATTATTACCATTATTGTTATCTTTATTATTCCTCTCTCAAGCCCTCACACAGGCATGACTGTGTCGCCCATTGGACTACAGTGTGGTGGTTCAGTTTTGTTCTAGTTGGACTCAGGAATTTGATAAGAGGTGGGATGTTCTTGTCTCCAACTCAAAACTCTGTTATCTACTTCGTGAGAATATGGGTTAGCAGCCAGGTCAATTTGAGTAAAGCTTGTAGGTGGCTTTGGGAGTGTAGAATCAGCTTGGTAGAGCCTATCTTACTTGAAGGACTGGAGTTACCTCACAGAATTGGCTAAAGAGAAAATGGGGGAGGTGAGGCAACAAGCTGTTCCAGCAGAGGCTGCTGGAGGCTGGGTAAATGGTGACACAGCTCTAGAATCCTGTGGTGAGAAATGGCCAGACCTTTGGGTGTCCCCAAGGCATTCCACCTTGACTCATCATTCCAGGCATACTTTCTGGGAATCCGAATTAAAATCATGATTTAATATTTTGCTTATTCAAATTTCACCTAACTTTCAAGATTCAGTTCAAATCTTGCTTCCTCTATAAATCCTTCCTTGGGTACCTTAAACTAAAGTAATCTCTCCCTTCTAATAAATATTTTCATTTTGTAAAATATTATAAAAATGGATAGAAAGAAATCTAACATTTATTAAAAAACTGCTATTTAAACCCAGTTTAAGAATTTTGCATGTATAATTTTATTTAATTCCAACTGTGGGATAGTCTTAATAATAATTGCCCATTGTTTGTGAATTTCTTCATTGTTATGTTCAGTTGTTTCTTGTAGAGTTTATATTTTATTTACATAATGCATTTTTCATTTTTATTTATATACTTTCCATGATCTATTACAATCATAGAGTAGGAAGCTTATGTTTTCTTTTTTAGAACTTAGTGCAGTGTGATGCTCGTTGATTTGCACTAATAGGATCAGGGCTGTCATGCTGTACAACTCCAGAGGGTTTCCATTTACCTGGTGGTCTGTGTGTATGGGGCTCCTGGCAGCTATGTAGTGTGCAGTGCATTTGCATTGATACTGGATAGCATGCTGTTGGATCTATTAGTGAACTGAAAAGCTACCTTGGAAAAGGACTGGTGAGTTATTTATCTATTGGGTTGTTTCCCTGTGGAAGACCGAGCTCTTGACAAGCAGGGACTAGGTGATTCTGGTCCTGCCCTATCTTTCATAGCACTTAACACAGGGTTTTGTTGAAATAATACCTATAAATGATGTTTCTTTGAGAATAGGGCAAGGGGGCTGAGCCATGGTGTCTTGGCCACCCTATCTGTGCTCTTTCTTTCTTCTTCTCTTAATAGTAGAATAAATGGTTTTCTTGCACCACAGAGTGACAGAAATAACCCTAAACACATTTAAAAGAAGATGGGTAGAAAATGAACTACACCAACTGTTACAACTCATCTGTCCCTCACATATTACAAGATAAGACTAGGCAGGCCAGAGAGGTTAAATGATTTACCCAAGGTTACACAGCTTGCTGGCAGTGGAGCCTGGTCTAGTTTATAGGTCTCTGACTCCCAGTTCAACGCTTTACCATTACACGCTGTCAGAAAGAATATCATGAAATGATTTCTTTTAAAGGAAAGGACATTCGCATTGGATTTTACAGATTGTTTCCAAATAAATGTATTTTAGATTTCTGTAATTAACCTAACTATTGCCTATTTAACAAAAGCCCTCCAAACTCCTTTCTCCTAACACCACGGATTTTTGGGTCTTTAATTATGTATCAGCACATGGAGATACATCTCTAAGCCTTTACATTTCTGATCAAAATTTATTCTTACATATAATGCTGAACTGATTTAGAACACTTGCCTTTGTTGAAACAAAAGCAATTTATTTCATTCACATCAATAAGATGTAATTGTATGTACAGTGAGCCGCGCTCACCCGGGCTAATGAATATTCAACCAGTAGTGAGAGGAGGGCGCCCCTGGAATGATTACTAGGGTTCCTTTCTGATTTAGCATCGCACCCAAGAGTCAGGTAGGGACAACACAGCTTTCTCTTCCCAGCTCGATAGCTGGGCCCCGTGGCTCCGCCCACACTGACGCAGGGGCCCGCCTGTCTGATTTGGGGGCTCTGGCAAAAAGCCTGAGCCCATTGATTACAGATCGCTGTTAATAAAGAGCATTTGTAATGCAGCAGTGGCGAGGCGGTCTCCGCACGCCGGTTCATGATGGCCCTTCAGGCTCCACAATTAAGTCGTCCAGCAGGCATGCCCCCTGTTGCAGCTGCTCTGTCAATCTCATTTTGGAGCACAAATGATCTTAGACCCGGTGTTTGACATGGGGTTTTAACACCAAAGAAGGCAATTCTGCAACTTCAAATGAGCCTAATTGGCTGAGCGCTCGGGCGTTCACTCAAGCTGCTTCAGTCCATCAGAGTGAGATTTCCAGCTAATTGAACTGCTCAGAAGGAAAAGAACTACGAGGAATCAAGAGGTGCCAAACCATTGGAGAGAGTGGTATATATTTTTTAATGATAGCAAACTTAAAAATACATTCCTCCTCCTTAATCAGCCACCTGTCAACATAAAAAAGGTAGTTATCACTGCAGATGCTCACAAAGTTATGAACTAAAATTGAGTCGTTGCTGTTAAGAGTGTAAATGTACATATGTTGCTGATAAAGGACATTTCAAAACACTTGGTCTGTACAGCATTTTTCTGCATCACTCTCAAGACTGCCCTAAATAAAATCATGCAAATCTTAACTGCGTGCCGAGGACGGAGGAAACTAATTCGAAGTGCCTCAGTTAGAGTCTGTGTGTGCCCATCCATCACTATCTCTGTCTTGGTTCCTCTGTTAAATGGGGATCATATGGGGAGAGATGTAATATCTATATCTGTATCTTTATCTATAGCTGTATCCATATTCATATGTATATAGCTGATATAGCCATATCCATATCTATGTGTATTTCATCAGTAACCCAGAATAAATATTACTCTGTGGGCAATGACAATTTATATCGCAATAATAAAATAGTATGATCATTTGTACAACTCTTTGTGAAGTATTGGTATAGTAACATGTTAGGGAGGATCTTGGAACCAAGGAAATTGATTTAATGTAAGTTTTTCCAAACTGAAGTATTCCTTAAAAATGTTTAATTAATAACTTTTTGGAGGGTGCTGAATTCAACACACATGTGTCTAATTCACACAAATCTGGTTCTGCATACATTGGTTCTGGTTGAAAATAATTAGGGGGAGTTATGAAGAAGACACATAAAAAGATTTAGGATGGGCTAATTTTCCATAGATATGTTACTTCAGATATTAAAAGAGAGGATCCAGGAAATATTTTCCTACGTATTTTAAGATATACAGGCAGTGAGTGAAATATTCTTAGCATCAGCCAATTTCCAGCCTGGTAGTATGTAGTATACATTTTATGGTGCCCAAGTCTAGGGTCTAAGGAAGAATACCTATGTTCAGGCTCAGTATTTTAAGTCTTCGGAGTTGTTCAGTCGTTGTTCAGTTGAGTTCTGCCTCTGCTTTACTTTGTCACCTTTGGTAAGTCATTCAGGTCTCCTTGGCCTCAACTTTCTCATTTTAAAAAACAGCAGGACCAAGTATGGTGTACCGCATTATCCTGAGGCTGCCTGATGAAAAGGGTGAAATGGTAAAATGGTGAAATGGTGAAATGGTGAAATGGTTTCTTCCCATTTAATCTCTTTACTGGGGGGACCTGTAAGATTTTATACCCTGTATATAGTAATATTTCTATTCAAAACCCAAAAGAGACTATATCCTCTTCAATTCTCCACTCAGGGCAGATTTAGCAAATAATCTTGTTTCAGAATTTGCCCAATTGAGCTGAGCGAGTTTTGTGATCAGCATTGTGATACCTGCATGCTTAGAGTTCCAGACCAATGTGGAGTGATGTTTTGCTGAAACAAGGTGACTCTCTAAAGGCTGAGCTGGCAGTAAAAATCCCAAACTTTTCTTAAATTTAATTTTTATTTTTATTAAAGTAATAAATATACATAGCTAAAAGGTCAGATAGTACTTAAAAGCTTGCACTAACGGTTACAACCTCTACCCAACCCCACTCTCCCCTAATTCCTGCTTTTCACAGGCGACCACTTGCTATTCTTGGAGCTTCTTCAGCAAAATCGCCTGCGATTTCTAAGTACAATCCTGCCTCAGCATCCATTTGGGATTGGTTTTAGGGCCTCAATCCGATATGGCCCAAACTCAGTATGGATACCAAAATCTGTAGATGCTCAAGTCCCTTGTATAAAATGGCATAGCATTTGCATATAACCTGTGTACAGGCTCCTTTATATAGTACTTTAAATTGCCTCTAGATTACAGATAATATCTTGTGCAATATAAATAGTGGTTATAATGCATTGTATGGGGAATAATGATTTAAAAAGTTTATACATGTTCAGTATAGATACAACCATTGTAGGCCTAACTACATTTTCCACCTGCAGTTGGTTGAATCTGCAGATATGGAGGGGAAACTGTAATATTCTCTAGTATTTCTTGATCCGTCCATTTTAGATACAATCTATTATTAATTTCTTGTTATGGAAGATGAGAAATTATTTTATGCCTCTCTTAACTTTCCTATCTCAACCTTCCATCTTCCTAGTATATATACTTTTTTTGTTAAATCAATAATGTATGTTTTGATAACTATGCAAATCCATTCATATAATGTGGCATAATTATTTTGGCTCTCTTGAACACCATTTTATTTTCCTTGGAGTCAAAATTGACCTCATTTCCCCCTTCATTTATTATTACTATGTTTGTAATGCGTTTATTGAGATATAACACAAAGTTCCTGTGGTTAAAGTGTATAATTTAATGTTTTTTAGTATATTTATAGTGTTTTGCAATCAACACCCTAAACTAATTTTTGAACATTTTTACCACTCTGAAAAGAAACTTAGAATTCATTAACGATCACTATCCCCTCTCCCTTTCCAACCACTCTGGTTGTAGGCAAACACTAATTTCTATTCTATCCCTACAGATTTATCTATTCTGGACATTTCATATAAAATGGAATCATATGATGTGTAGCTTTCTGTGTCTGGCTACTTTCACTGAGTATAATGTTTTCAAGGTTCATCCAAGTACCATATATCAGTATTTCATTCCTTTTAATTGCCAAATAATATTCTATTTTATGGATATACATAGATTTTCATTCATCAGCTGATGGACATTTGGGTTGTTTACACTTTGACAGTTATGAACGATGCTGCCAAGAACATTTATGTATCCTTCATTTATTTTTATTTGTAAAGTTTCCTTTTTCTCCATTCTTATTTTTTTCTATATGTGCCTTCATATCTGGTATATGACTACTAGTTTTTTTTTCTACCCTGTTCAAATATATCAGATAAAATTTTCCCCCTTTTCTTCTGGAAACCTTTCATGTGGGCCTTCTTTAACCTTCTGTAATCTGCATGGTTACCCTGAAATCTGCCATATAGCTTTCTTACTGGAACATTCTTACAACGAACCTCTATGTCAGAGCCCCTATTTCTTGGATCCCATGTGAAATTCTTTCTCAGTTGACCGCCCCCCCACCTCCACTGCCCCGGCTCCTTCCCCCTATAGCTGAAGCTGTGTGGATCATGTGAAGGCACCTGGTGCAACTGCTGTGTATATACACAGGCTTTCAGTTAACTTCTCTTCATTCCCCTCCAGTCCCTGAGCCTCCTGGGATTCCCAGGTGAATTGGGTCACTTCTCATTGGCAACCCCGCTGTTCTGCTTTCATCTCCCAAATATGTATAGAGATGTCTCCTCTTTAGTTCTCTTTGTCCTTAAGATATTGTATTTCCCTTGTCCCTTTACCATCATTGTCAAATGGTCTTTGGAAAATGAGGAGGTAAATGTGTGGGATGGATGTCTGAGTGGGGACTCAGACTTGATTTTAATGATTTAGTGTGGTTCTTCCAAAACCACTCGTTTTTACTCATAGGCTTACTGACAGCTGGATGGTGTCAACCCTATCTCCTCTCCTTGGGATTAGAATTTTAAATTCTTTTTTAAAAAAATAATTGTTACGGTTTATTTTATGTTCCCTATTTGTGCTTGTAAAGCCTAAATGTTTTTAAAAATTATGAAAGCAAAATATAAACTCTCTATGATTCAAAAATGGATAGATATGGAGCAATCCTAAGAGGTACTAAAAGCATTTAGAATGGAAGGAAGCTTAAGGGAACAAGGCCTAACTCCACCCGTTAGGAATGAGAATAGGTTCAGTGAGGTCACCTGATGTTCTCTGGGTCCCACAGGTAAGAGGTGACAGAGTCTCAAGGAGAATCCAGGTGTCACTCCAGTGAACCTCTTCTGTCCACCGCCTCCCATATTGTCCCTTGCCTTTGCTGTGTCTCGTGTCTCTCCTATTCCTGACAACCTGCTGGTAAGGACCTCAGAGAGGAATCCTGCAGCCTCTGTAGGAACACTTTCCAGCATCTAGTGATCCCATGAAAATTCTTTTTTTTTTTTTTTTTTGAGACGGAGTCTTGCTTCTCCCCCAGGCTGGAGTGCAGTGGCACAATCTTGGCTCACTGCAAGCTCCGCCTCCCAGGTTCACGCCATTCTCCTGCCTCAGCCTACAGAGTAGCTGGGACTACAGGCGCCCGCCAACACGCCCGGTTAATTTTTTGTATTTTTAGTAGAGACGGGGTTTCACCGTGTTAGCCAGGATGGTCTCGATCTCCTGACATCGTGATCCTCCCGCCTCGGCCTCCCAAAGTGCTGGGATTACAGGCGTGAGCCACTGCGCTTGGCCGAAAATTCTTTTATATATAAAATATAACGAAACTCTCTTTGCTCACAGTTAAAGCTTTTATTTTTATTTTTATTTTTTTTCTACCGTGTTTCCTTAGTAGGGATGTAGAGTCTCTGGTACAATTAGTTTTGATGATTATCAAGTCTTTCCTCATTTTCTGTGTCTTCATGATTAAAAATGAGGTAAATAATACCCAGCACTCAAGGTTGTGAAGATTAAATAAAGTAACACACGAGAGTGGTTACTATAAAATCTGGCACCCTATAAATGCCAGAGTTCATGCTTTATTTTCCTTTAAAGTAAAGCTGTCATGGGAAACCTTACATTGATATAAGGCAGGTATATGATATATTTAGGGCCATTATTTGCTTACTATAGAAAATGTTATGGAATTCTTTTGAATAAACTTTGACTTATGAACATTTTGTCAGTAAGTTTCTAAGTAAAGTTCACTCATAAGAATCTGGTTAGTACTGGATATGAGAGGTGAATTTCAATGAGGTGTTTCTGTGGGTGTGCTCAGTTCTGTTTTTCAGCCCCTCTGCACTGAGTCGTGCCCTGTATTGCCGTGTTGATTGCGGTATTTCCCATGAGCATAAATTGTTGTATCAACCAATTGCCTCTGTTTGGCATTTTGTTTTTCCAAGGAAGCCCATATTTAGGAAAATTGTGTTCTAAGATTGTTATCTCTTCTTTATTCTTAAATAGCTTGTTCTTGATTTGGGGGAATTCTTTTGTAGTTTCCCCCCCCCCCCCCTTTGGGGATGTATGCTTAAATAAATGACACTGTGACAATTTGGAGATCCATAAAGCTAAAAAGAGCCATAGATACCAATTAGCCTTTATTTCACAGGTGAGAAAACTGACACCCAGAGAAGTGGAGTAACTTGCCCAAAGTCCTACAACTAATTTGCGGCCCAGTGCTCCTGACCTCTAGTCTTGCCCCCCGTCTTGACTGCATCCTGCTGAGCTGTACTCAGTTGTTTCAAACTATTATTCTTGTATATCTGAGTCATTTAAAATTCTGTCTTCAAGAGTCATTTAGATAATTAAGTTAACATTTTTAAATTTTAAAATAAAAATATTCATTTGAAAGTATAAAATGTATCGTAAATCTCTAAATCATTTATTTCCCTCTCCAATGTTTATTCTGAAGAATCTCAAACCTACAGAAAAGTTGAAAGAATAGTACAGTGAATACTGTATAACCCTTTACTTGGATTAATTGTTGTTTTTGTCATACGTCCATATACAGTATATAAAGTGCCTATATGTGTGTGTGCGTGCAGGCACATCCAAGTACTTAGCACGCATTTCCTAAGAACAAGCATATTGTCTTACATAATCACAATATTATTATTACATCTAAATAGTTTAACATTGATAGAACATTATCTAATAATGAGTCCTTTTCAAAATTATCCAGTTGTCCCAAGTAAGCTCTTAATAGCTATGTGCTGTGTTCAGTTTTTGTGATCATTGGCTATTAATGTGTAACAAATGAACTCCAAACTTGATAGCTTAAAACTATAACTATTTATTTATTTATTTACTTACTTACTTATTTCTCACATTTCTGTGGGCTGACAGGGGTAGTTCTTCTTGAGGTAGTATCAGCTGGAGGCACTCATTTAACTACATGCAGCTGGCAGCTGGAAAGTTCAAGCACTCTCCAGCCAAGTCCCTTGGCTGTAGAATGGTATCTCTCCCTAGCCTGTTAGGAACTGGGCTACACAGGAGGAGGTAAGCGGCAGGTGAGCAAGCATTACCACCTTAGTTCCACCTCCTGTCAGATCAGTGGGTGGCATTAGATTCTCACAGGAGCATGAACCCTATTGTGAACTGGGATCCAGGCATTGTGCTCCTTATGAAAATCTAATGCCTGATGATCTGAGGTGGAACAGTTTCATCCTGAAACCATGCCGAGTCCCATGGAAAAATTGTCTCCCATGAAACTGGTCCCTTGTGCCAAAAAGGTTGGGGACCACTGTCTTAAGGGTTTATCTGAAAACAAGGTCCATTGCTTTCTCTTGGTCATAGCAGGTCAAAAAGTCAGCACAGGTTCAAGGAGGGACATAGACTAATCTCTTGATAAGAACAGAGTGCATGTATAGGGAGGAGAGGGGAGGGGTTACTGGCAACCATCCTTGGAGACTATCTACCACAGTCTTGTATTTTTTAATGTCTTTCAGTACACTGACGTTTTTGAAGAGCTCATGCCAGTTGTCCAGTAGAATTTTTACAATCTAGATTTGTCTACTTCCTCATTATTAGATTCAAATTAAACATTCTTGGCAAAGACCTCACCTAGATAATGTGTGCTCAGGAGGCATAAAATGTCAGTTTGTGCCATTGTTAGTGGTGCTAAGTATGATCACTTGGCTCAGGTGTGTCTGTCCACATTGTAAATGTACCTTTCCCTCTGTAATAAGTAAGATGTGGGGTGATTTTTTTGTGTGATTTTCCCAACAAACTTGCACCCAATTGTTTTAGCATCCAGCAGTTATCCTTGCCAGAACTAGTGGTAGTTATACATTGGTGATTTAAAATCATTTCTTCTAATTTACTAGTTGGCATTCTTCTGCTTATTCTCACATACTTCCCCACTCCCTTATTTTTTTATTGTTATTATCACTATAAACTATGAATTTTTAAAAGTGAAATATGTTAGAATCCATTAATATCATTATTGTGTGTGGTATTGAATTTGTCCCAAGTTTGATAGGTGAGCTCCCTTCAACTTGGCTTCTGTAAATTTTTGACATGTTCCTATCAGTCTTCAAAAATGTTCTTGCTTATGACACAAAGCAATAGTCCAAGAAATAAACATGTTGTTTGTTCTATTATCTGTGTCATTCATGGAAGTTTTTCAATAAACTGGATTCTTTCTAAACTTTTGAGAAAAATTACTATTATTCCTCTCCAAAATGCTGTTAACTCAGTTGTATGTCTCTCTGAAATTTCTTAATAATGTCTATATTAATAAACCATTCTGGTTTTCCTGGGCTAATGGGCTCCTTGGAATGCAGCATTTTCAGTTTCAAAACCAGGCAACTCCTGGGCAAACTGAGATGAGTAAGTTACCCCCATGTGAATCAAATCTTTCATTTTAAAATAGAAAGCGCCTCTAATTTCATTATATTTGTCAAAGTTCTGTTGCATGCACTTAAGTCAATTTTTAAAATCTTCAGGTAATTAGATTACACAATTGTGTACAATGCACAGTTAGGCATCGCTTAACAATGGGGGTATGTTTTGAGAAATGCCTCTTTAGGTGTTTTGCCATACGAACCCTGTAGTGTACCTACACAAACCTAGATGTTACGGCGTACACTTAGGCTATAGGGTATAGACTATTGTTTCTAGGCTACAAACCTGCACAGCATGTGACTGTACTGAATACTGTAGAAAATTGTAACACGATGGTAAGTATTTGTGTATCTAAACATACAAAAGGTACAATCAAAATATAACATAAAATATAAAAAATGGTACATCTGTGTAGGGCACTTACCATGACTGGAGCTTGCAGGACTGGAAATTGCTCTGAGTGAGTGCTGAGTGAACATGAAGGCGTAGGGCCTTACTCTACACTACTGTAGACTTCATAGACACTGCACAATCAGGCTATATTACATTTATTAAAAATGTTATTTCTTCAATAATAATTAACCTGAGCTTACTGTAACTTTTTTCCTTATAAATGTTTTAATTTTTTTTTAACTTTTTGACTCCTATAATACTTAGCTGAAAACCCAAACACATTTCAGCTGTACAAAAATTTTTTCTCTTTATATCCTATAAAAAGCTTTATATTTTATAAGCTTTTTTTCTGTTTTTAATAAAACACACATATTAGCCTAGGACTACACAGGGTCAAGATCATTAATATCACTGTCTTCTACCTCCACATCTTGTCCCACTGGAAGGTCTTCTGGGTTACTAACACATATAGAGCTGCCATCACCGATGATAAAGAAGGCTTCTTCTGGAATATCTCCTGAAGGACCAGCCTGATGCTGTTTTATAGTTCCTTCTTTTTTTTTTTCCAAGTAGAAGGAGTACACTTTAAAATAATGACAAATGTATAGTATAGTAAATACATAAATTAGTAACATAGTTGTTTATTATTATGATTAATTATTATGTACTATACAAAATTGTATGTGCCAGACTTTTATATGACTGGCGGGGCGGTAGATTTGTTTACACCAGCATCCTCTAGTGAGTTACACTCACAATAATTGTGCTACAGTGTTATAATGGCTATGAGGTCACTAGAGATAGGAATTTTTCAGCTCCATTATAATCTTTTTTTTATTATTATACTTTAAGTTCTAGGGTACATGCGCACAATGTGCAGGTTTGTTACATATGTATACATGTGCCATGTTGGTGTGCTGCACCCATTAACTCGTCATTTACATTAGGTATTTCTCCTAATGCTATCCCTCCCTGCTCCCTCCACCCCAGGACAGGTCCTGGTGTGTGATGTTCTCCACCCTGTGTCCGAGTGTTCTCACTGTTCAATTCCCACCTATGAGTGAGAACATGCAGTGTTTGGTTTTCTGTCCTTGTGATAGTTTGCTCAGAATGATGGTTTCCAGCTTCATCCATGCCCTACAAAAGACATGAACTCATCCTTTTAGAAGCTCCATTATAATCTTAAGGGACTATTATTGTATACACAGTCTATCGTTGACTAAAATGTTATTATGCAGTATATGACTGTACTTTTGTTTAAGATCTTATGACTAATTCAAATTAAAAGAAAACATGATATAATTAAATGAAAATAACATTTTAAACTTCTTTAACTAGAAAAATAAGGTAGATTGGCTACTGGCTGCCCCTGAAAGTCCTCAACAGCCCATCTAACCAGGGAGTATTTGTGGTGTGTTATGGTGAAGATTTAATTATTAGAGTACTATAGGTTCATATTGTAGTTTTTGCAGAGCTTTTCCAGTATTTCTTATTTATTTTTAGGGAAGGATACTGACTTGTTATTACTGCTAGAAAACTGCGATTCAGAGATTCAGAGTTAATTAAGATATCAGAAATTATAGGCAAGAGCTGGGATGAGCACCCAGTTTTTTTGTTCACTGTTTTGTTTTTTAAATAACAATACAAAAAACAAACTGAATTTTTAAAAATTGACAAATAAATACGTGTGTTTATACATCTCCCCCACCCCACCCCAGAGCCTAAAAAATGGTGAGGATGGCTTCAGAATCCCAGAATCATGATTTTTAAAAATAAATTTACGGAAAAAAAGTCCACAAATTTGACCAGAATAAATTGCTCTGAGTCTTCAGATGCTTTCCTTTTGCTTAAGAACTGACATTCACAATTTGGTAACTGTGGAGGGGTGAGTGCCTCTGTCTCTATCTCTTTGGTACCTTCACCCAGAAAGGACCTTGGCCCTGTGCAGCAGTCACCTTAAAAGCTCACTTCAAATTCATTATATGGAAGTCAGACAAGCTTGCATGTCAGAGTAACTGGTAGGCCCATGGGTACTAACCTCATGTCTCTGTTCTGGGAAGACACTGGAGCTGGTGACAGACTTTGTCTTTCCAATGGGTCAAGTGTAAGATAGCTAAGAGCCTTCTTGCAAATAGCCCAAGTTCCAATATTTCGAATTCTCAGAGGAGACAATTAAAAGTGGAGATAAATGCTCATAAAACTTCCCCCCCCCCAAAAAAAAATAAGGAAATTCTTTTGCAGGAAAAGAAAGTTTAAAATTACATGGACCCTTTCAATACCACACTTTTGGGGGAACGAACAAGGTTAATCTTGGTGGTGAATCATGGTTACAAGAGCTAGTGTCACCCTGTCACTCGGAGTGTACTACCTTGTGGCTACCTTGCTTGGATAGTTTTTTTGTAGAGACAAGGTCTCGTTTTTTATATCTGGGCTAGTATTGAACTCCTGGTCACAAGCAAATATCCCAACTCGGCCTCCCAAACTGCTGGGAGTGAAGACATGAACCATTGGACCCTATTTTTTTTTTTATAGCATGTATTACTTTCTTGCATATTTATAATTCACTTTTCTTGTGTTTATTTTTTTCTTCTTGCTTTTGTACTAGAATGTAAATTCATGAAGGCAAGGATTTATGTCCGTTTTGTTCTCTGATGCTACTTAAGCCCTTCAGTAAAAATTGTTCATTGAATTTCTATGAGAATGTGTCTGTATATCTGACTAAAGTAGTGCCTAATATCAAAAATATTTTTTTAAATCTTGGTTAGTATTTATTTATTTTCTGAGAGATAGAGTCTTGCTCAGAAAGAGCCCAGGCTGGAGTGTAGTAGTACAATCATAGCTCACTGTAACCTCAAACTCCTGGGCTTAAGCAATTATCCCACCTCAGCTTCCCTAGTAGCTAGGATTACAGGTACATGCAACTGTGCCTGGTTAATTTATTTTTATTTTTGTAGAGATTGGGGGGCGGTCTTGCTATGTTGCCCAGACTAGTCTCCAACAACTGGCCTTCAAGTGATCTTCCTGGCTAGGCCTCCCAAATTGCTGGGTTTAAAGGTCTGAGCCACCACACACAGTCTTTGATTGGCATTTTTAATGATGAAAGTAACATATGCTAATAGTAACAAAATCAAACCAAACAGAAGTGTGTAAAACAAAAGAACATTTGTCTGCCGCTCTCACTCATATCCCTGGAGAAAATCACTGGAAATAGTTTGTATATCTTCTTCCTGATATTTCTCTGATTACGCAAATGTATGTATTCCAATTAACGTAGCTTGTTCATTGAGTCAGTACATTGTTCCAAGTCAGTACATTGGTTTTTTCTTTTTAATAAATGCATATTTTTATTCTGGTTGCTATAGTTTGTTGATGGACATTTATACCACTTCAAATATTTTTCTCTTACAATGATACAATGAATAGCTTGTATGTAGAAATGTGGCCATTCCTGTGGATATTTCCATAAGTAGATTAGAATTTTTCAAAGACATATACATTCAAGATTTTAAAACAGTCTGCCAACATGCCTCCAAAAAGATTGCACCCATTTCCACAAACTTTAACATTGCACGACCTTGCCTCTTTCTCCATGCCCTCGTAAGCACTAAAGGTTTTGCTCCTTGCCAATTTTGTAAGAAAATAGATTTTCTCTTAGCATTCTCTGATTGGTAGTAAAATTAAGTGACTTTATGTGTAATTAGTAGTTATGGGTATTTATTCTATAAATTGTTGATTAAGTTGTTCCCATTTTTTCTAATGGGTTATTTTATTTTCATTGAGTCTTTACAGGTTAGATAGTATCCCTTTACTGATTAAATGCATTATAAAATTTTTCAGTTTGTCATTTATCTTTTAACTTGTTTGCAGTACCTTTCACTATACAGCAGCTTAAAATATTTACATTATTAAATCTCTCAATCTTTTTTCTTATGATTTCTAGGATTTGGATCTTTCTTACCCCAAACAGTATAGAAAACTTCTATGTTTTATCTTTTAGAACATCCTTGGATTTATTTTTGTTTGGCAATTTAACTAGAATTTATTTTGTGTATCTTTTGAAGTATGGATCTAAATTGATTTATTCTTAATAAATAACCATAGTTTTACCTCAAATAATTTACATAATCACTTCATTCCTACATTTTAAAATGCCACCTTTATATTTATAAGTTCACTTAATATTCATGGATATTCTTCTGGACTCTCCATACTGCTCCATTGATATATTTGTCTTTTCTGCACCAGCACCACACTATTCTAATTACTGCAAGTTTATAGTATATTTTGATATCAAGTGAGCAAGATCAGAACAAAAATTTTTTAAAACATTTTTATTTTTCTTTCTTCTTACATTGCCCTTTCTTAACCTAAATGCACTCTCTCCAGTTTGCTATGACTGTACTGATTTTCATGTTTATCTTGGCTTTTCAAGATCTCATACTTTACATTCTTCTGCACTGTAGCCATTTTCCTCTTCCTTTCAGGCTGGATTGATTTGGTACAAGTAGTGTTGTTATTAAGATTCAGAAGAATTTAAACTTCATCTTTGCACATCAAGCGAGATAGACTTTGAATAATTCATTGACTACAGACACATTTGGGTAGTGTGATAATTTCCAACTCATTTGGCTGAAAAGTAAAAGCCCCGGAATTTCATTCCACTTCATTCTCAAAAAATTATCCCATTTTGGCTTTCCCACTTGGACATGCCAAAATTCATAATTTTAGAAAAGAAAAGCAATGAATTGTGTGATAGCTTTTCCATTCATTTTAGCTGTTTCAGTGAACTACTTAGTATAGCTATACAATAATTTTGGCCTGGTAAGATCAGTGATATGTTAGTGAGGAATAAGAATTAAAATTTCAATTTGTAATACTATCATTTTTCTTAACAATAATAGTAATAATAAATATTATATTTGTAATATATTTTAGATTTCCCTTCAAAATGGGATCTCATTTGACATAGGATGGATGTGTGCCTGGGTATAGGTATGTAAGTGAATGATATCTTAGGGACATTGCATACCAATTAAAATTAAATTTAACAGTGAAAAATTAGAAGAAAATAATTTTATTATATTTCCAAATTGAAAATGGAGTTTTGATTTCTGAATTTGATGGAAATAACATGATGGCTTTGGCTATAATTTTTTTCATACAGTGTTTTAGATATAACATGGAATGTCTCTCCTCCCCCACCCCATATTGACTGCTGGTTCCCTAGCAGTGGGTTGAATGTGGAGTCTAGGCTCCCCTGCTGTTGAACATAACAAACATGCTGACCATGAGATTCCAGATGTTTCTACTTCTTTTTGTTTAAGACTATTGGACCTCCCAGGAGCAAATGTCAGCAAGGTTGAGTGGTAGACCCTGTCTCCTTCATGTTAAGAACAAAGTTTTCACCCTGAAGCATTGCCAAAAATTTAAACCTGGATCCCTTAAAGAAGTAGGTGTCACAGATCTAGAGCATCAACTTGCATTGCCAGTGATATCAGTCAGAAAGGGAGCTGTCTAAATTGCAACATTACATTTAGAAAGTGTATGCTAAGTTGAAAGTCAGCTGTACTCAGTTGATGCTGTAAATGGGCCACATGAATTTTTACACTGGGCTCTGATGGATGAACACACAGGGAGTATTTTAGTTGTGATTTTTAACATTGGTTGGGGAGGAAAAGGATGTTATGGGGAGATTGGAGTGGAAAATTGATGGCACCTAATTGTGTTAAAGAGAACTCATAATAGAGGATCTGTCAGGAGAGGAAAAGGAAGGCTGGTGGAGTGAGTCATCAGGTGTTTGGTTTGATGAAGCTCATTGTTTACCTCATTTACTCCACTTGTCGTCCCAAATGTGCATTTGGAGCTCAGTCAGCAAGGGCTAGTTTTATATTGAGAGAGCCTACTTAAAAACCCATTGACAAAATCTGAACTTTTGAAAAACAATCCTTTCACAGATTCATCACATTTTAGTGGTAAGTGAGCCTGGAGGTCAATGTCATGGAATGAATTAATCTCCTCAAGTACACGCTGTGACTGACGTCTGAGTTTAATGTGGTTGTTTTAGACTGATAGCTTATTAATTCATGTCTGTTTTCATAAGTTCTGTTTTCGGTCTTGAAACAGTCTTGAAACAAACAGTCCCTTCTAACAAGCCCTCCAAACTTCTACTTAAGGTTGCAATGAAACTGCATGAAGCAATTAGTGAGAAGAATTGAGAATTATAAATGTTCCTCATAGTGGTCGTTAGGAATTTGGGTTTTTGCAGGAAGAAAGGTGTGCTGCTTGGAAAGAAACACAGAACTATCAATGATGCTAATTTTTAAAAAGCCAGTCAGCAAGATGAACTAAACTGGGCAGTAAATTTCAAGAGTACTTCGCACAGAGAAGCATACACTAAACCATGAGAAAGGGCAAAATGAATGAAGTAAAATATCCCTTCATTTCAAGACTATTTTCAGACCAATGGCAAATTTTTTCACTGGTGCTGTTGATTTTCTGGCACTAGATGGACTGAAGGATGGTTACCCTGTGCTTCCACTTCACCTCCCTCCAGCCTGCCTGCACACTGTTAGAGTAGGGTTTTCACTGAGCTGAAATCTGCTTGTACATTGGCCATTTGACTTGCCAGCATTCTGCTCTCCTGTGGAAAATGTAGATCTTCAGCCACAAAATGTCTTTCCATTAGCGATGGCGGCTCTCCAAAGTAGGGCTGTGGTTTCAACACAAATGGGCAGTGTGGGCCAAAAGGAATGCAATTCTGAGTCTTCTATCTTTAAAAGGTGGATCTGGAGGCAATTTAGTGAGTGTAAATTACAATTGACTTTGGAAGAAATAACTCATACACTTGAACCTCCTCAGATGTGTAGCCAATAGGGGGTAGCCAGGCTAACATGAAATTTTACACATCCATCAGCTGAAGAAGAGATCCAAATGTAAAAATCCAGCTATCATATGGATTCCTAACACCCCCTGGAGGACTTGCAGCCCACAAATCAATGAATGGTTTATGGTGAGCCAAAAATGCACTTTCACAGCGCGTCTCATTTTCCTTAACCATTTCAGAACACCATACATATGTGAGAGGCACAACAGCCTGGGAATAGCTCCTGCAGAAGGCACTCCTCAGCCATGAGAGAAGTACTCTTAAGGCAGCCACCGGGCATGTCGTTGGTCAGCTCCTTAGCTCTGACAATGAACCGTATTTAGTTACCTTTAAAACAGTCCAGGGGGACGATTCTGCCATGCAGATGTTCTGGTCTGCAGCACTCTAGAAGGACTCAGATATGCTACTCAGTATCACTGATTCTCTTCACTGTTATGTCACTAATCAGATAAACAGCCTGATTTTGGTCATGGTCTTGCTCTCTTCTTTTGTGTGTGTAAAACCTGCTCTTATTCACAGGGTTTCTTTTCTCTCTGTGTGTTCTCTCTTTAATGTTGCTAAATAGAAATGTATTTAATGTTAGCTCTGAATATGGATAAAAAGGACTTTTATATGGTTAAACATTTAAAACGTTAATAATGAAATTACAAACAGCAAGAACTGTTTATTAGCAACTAAATGAATAAAGGTAATTTCTTTTTGGACAGCGTTACTGTCTAAGGCAATATACCTGATAAATTTATATTCTTTGTAAAAGATGTTTGATGTTTACATCTCTTGAATATTGGCTTTTTAAATTAAGCAAGTTTTAATGACAGCATTTTTCTTCACTGTCCGCATTAACAAATAGTCAACTAAAATGTTCAAAATAAAGTCTTATGTGGATTTTGTATGAACTAGTCTAAACAAATAGGTACGGAAGAAAAAGTTTATCATTTGCAGTAATATATGTCTTGGAATTCCAGGTTTGTACTCATTAGATGTGTGTGTATATATATACATATATATGTGTGTATATACATACATATATATACACACTTGTGTGTGTGTGTGTATAAGCTTTTGCTGTTGTTATTACCTAAAGTTTTGATTAGGAATTGCTTCCACCTGCTTCAGGGATCTAAACAAAACAGTAGTTTAAACGTATCAGAACTTTCTTTTTCTGTCATGTAAAAGAATTCTTGAGGTTGTCAGCTCAGGGTTAGCATGGTGGCTCCATGGTGTCACCAATCATCCAAGGCCCTTTTAGCTTGCTGTTATGTCATTCCTAGGGTAGAGAGTATGGCCATCCTTGAATATGCTCAGAATGGCTGCCAGTGTTCCAGTCTCATAGGTGAATTTCAGGCAAGAATATAGAGAAAGTAAAGGCCAAGGAAAAAATTTTCCAACCGAGTCAGCCCATTTAAAGGGCTTTCCCATGAGCTTGGCCTGGGGACTTCCACTTAGAGCTCATTGATAAGAACTTTGTCACATGATCTGCTGCAAGGAAGGCTGGGGAAAACAGATTTATAGTGAGGCACATTGAAGCCCCAAATAATATCAGAGTTCTGTTAGTAAGGCAGAAGGGAAATATACATTGAATAGGCAAATAATGCTGTGTGCCACAGCTGTGGTTTGCAAGGTGCAACTGATGGATACAGTGCTAAACCCATGGAGCTATAAATGTATTGCTTAAATAGGGATGACTTTAAGGCAGTTTAAACTTAAACTTCTATTCTCATATGGACACACTAGTAAACATAATGACTACCTAGCATGTTCTTTCCTAGAATCCTTTCCCTTTGTGTTCCCTTTGCCTGGAAAACACTCTTCCCAGGATTTTGCATGGCTTTATGCTTCATTGAGGTCTCTGCAAAAATGTCACCTTATCATTGAGGTATTACCTGACACCTGGGAATAGATCCAGATTTTGCAGGGTTTGATACATATAAGTTTGAAGGATACTTTAACAATAGAAAGAAAGTTATAAATATCAAATTAGATATTTATATATGAAAATGAATATTGATTTAGAATGGGAAATCACAACCAAAAAACATGTAACTACCACAAATATCACAAATCTAGAAGAATAACAAAATAATTTGTATTAATGTCTAGACACACCTCTTTAATGCTTTGCCCCCAATTTTTTACTGTATATTCTTTGATTCCCTCTATATGTGACTATTTAAAAATATTTTCTATAAAGAGAATAAAAAGGTAACCCAGTCTTTCTTCTATCACATGTTAAAAAAACGCATTTTTTTTAAAGTTATTTATAATTGAAAGGTTCCTTTCAGGTTCTAAACAACTTGTAGTTGGTATCATGTAAATTTTTATGATTGTCAAATTTGGGAAAACTCTATCAAGGGTTTTTGAGATATAAACTTTAAGATTTTAGGGAATATCGCTTTGCTTATCCATTGATTAATCTTAAATATCATTGATTAAGACACTCATTAACCTGTTTGTCATTAATGTCTTTATTACAGTGGCCTTTGTATTATCTTTGTTGAATTATCTTTGTTGATATCAGTTTGTATTATATTTGTTGATACCAGTTTTTGTCCAATTATCTATAAATTAATACTCTGAAGACTGTTTCAGACTGAGAGAAGATCATGGGCAAAGGCAGGGACCAGTGAAGGCAAGGACTTCAGTTTTGGGGGAGTGTTTTTCACAAGTACAGTCACTATGAGAGATAAGACTGGAAAGATGTGTTGGAGCCAGGAGGGACAATTGTCAAACATTGGTATGTGGCCAAGGATGCCTTCAAGTTATGATGCCTTTAAGTTGAAAAATGGGAAGACTCCTTAATGGAAAATAGGGTATACCAAAAGTAATAAAGCATTGTGTTAAAATTGGCTTCCAGATTGGACAAATCCTTTATTTAAATCCTAATTCTAGTGCTTATTGGTCTATGAAACCTTTCTTGAAATATTATAAGCAGTAGAAACAGTGAGCTATGTCACTGTATCTCACTAAACCCAAATAAAAATATATTTCTAACCCAGCTTTCCATTATCCATATCCTCAATATGCCAAACACCTACCCGATGCTGACATCTTAACCCCTGCCAACAGTCCATCTGGGTTAGTCAAAGTTTATTGGTTCATTTGGGCCAGTCAAGGATCTTTCTTGAGATTTTTTTTCAAACTGCAATTGAGGGAAGAAAGATTTTTCCTTTTTGTCTGTGGAATTTCAAGTACATAAGCCCGGCAGCTACAGTGGAGGCCTGTCTCCCACCATGTAGGGAAAGTGGGCCTGAAGAAAGGAGAATGAAGCTGACAGAGGAACTGAGAGGCAGAGCTCTTGAGGTCAGTGCTACCATGGGCTTCCCTGCCTTTGGTAAGTCAGCTGGTTCCTTCTCCTTCTCTTATCTCTTGCCTCCCTTGTTTCCTTTCCTCTCTTCCTTTTCCTTAAGCTAGGATATATGTATTTCCAGCCCTGGCCACCAAAGTCCTAATTAATACGTAAGTCAAATATTGTCTTCCTTACTCAGTAGTCCAGAAGTCAATGCAGATACAATCAATGTTAAAAAAAAAAAACACTATATATTTTTCCTGAATACAATTTTTCCTCAAGATTTTTTTTCCTGTCATTTAAATAAAAGAATATTTCAAGAAAAATATGTATTATTATATTTCCACCATTGGTCAAATTCTCTTTGAATAGATTCGTAAGACTTCAAGAACAAGATGGCTGGGAATGACTCTCTCCTGGCATCTGTGCAATAGTGCTGCCTAAGTGCATTACTGTAGTGTGAATATGGTACCAAATCAACTCACAGGTATAGACTGACAGTAGAGCTGGCTTCTGGGGTGGAACCCATGGAGGATTTGTTACTCAAAAAAGGGAACTGCTATGTTCTGGCCCAGGGATGATGAAAGCCTGATTTTCTCAGGCTAAGGAGGTTATTTCTTCCCTTTCCCCAGATTGCCAGTCATGTCTGTATTCAAAGGCTCTTAGAGTTTCCCTGTTGCTCCTCTTCCTTTCACTCTACTAGGACAGGCTTGTGGGTGCCAGTGGTCCTTTCAGTCACTGCAGCCCTGAGAGGTGAGTTTCTCTCCTTTTACAAACACATGGGCTGTAATATAAGCCTTAAAACACAGGCTTCATTTATCCATTCAACCAATATTTATTGTTTTTGTTTGCATTCAATTATGCTATCAATGATTTTGTACATGAGTAAGCAATAAAAATGACAAAACAAACTAGAAAAAAAACAAAAATAAATAAATGAAAATGTAGTAATCTAAGACACAACCATTGACTGCTTCCTGGGTTTTGCGGCTGCTGCTTTTGTAGTTGTCCAGCTTCTTTCTTCCTTTCTTCTGCGCAACTGGCCAGTTGGCCCATTCTTTAGAAAATTAAGTTTTCCATAACTCTATCTGTTGGAGACTGTGTTGCTAGAAACCTGTTATATTAGAAGAGGGGAATTCTGATAAACATGTGAGCTTGTACAATAAAAATCTCTATATGTACTTTGGAGCAACACTTGGCAACCAAATATCTTGGTTGTCAAAACGAGTCATTGAAGCTGGGCAGAAAGGGTGCACCTGTAATTCCACCTACTCAGGAGGCTGAAGCCAGAGGATTGCTTAGCGTTCAGGAGTTAGAGGTCAGCCTGGGCAACATAGTGAGATACCATCTCTAAAAGTAAATAAAAATAAACCAGCTATATAAAGTCAATTATCTGGGGGGAAAAAAAAAACAGCCTGCAGGTGGTGATGTACAATGGTGCCAATACCATGGAAAATAGTATGGCAGTTCTCAAAAAAATTAAAAATAGAATTAATATATGATCCAGCAATCCTACTGCTAGGTACATAGCCATAAGGATTGAAAACAGTGTCTCAAAAAGATATTTGTTCATCCATTTTCATTGCAGCATTATTTACAATAGACAAGAAGTAGAAGATACCTAAATGTCCATCAACAGATGAATGGATAAAGAAAATATGGTGTACACTCACACACACACACACACACACACACACACACGGAATATTATTCAGCGCTAGTGAAAAAAGAAATTTGGTTATGTGTTACAACATGGTTGAATCTTGAGGACATTTTGCTAAGTGAAATGTAAGCCAGCCACAAAAAGACAAATACTGCATGATGCCAATTATTTGTCAAACACCGAAACAGAAAGTAGAATGATGGTTGCCAGGAGCTGGAGGAGCGGGGAAAGTGAAGTAGTTATTTGTTCAATGGGTATAGAATCAGTTTTGCAAGATGAAAAGGTACTAGAGATCTGTTGCATAACAATGTGGATACAGTTAACACTTCTGTACTGTACACTTAAAAATTGTTAAAATTGTAAATTTTATGTTACCTGTTTTTATCACATTAAAAAGATAGGCTTTAGGGTTAGATTCCCTTCTTTAACTAGAGATGGCATACAATGTCTTACATCTGAGAATTCAAGCCTTCCTTTCCCTTGTCCCTTGCTCAATTTCCATCTCTTTTTTCTTCCAAAGATGAGTCAGTCTCTGGCTCTTGGATTTTCCAGTGGACAATCAGAAGGAAGCAGAGAAGTGAGTAAGACAGCAAAGAGTCTAAAAGGAGAAGGATCAAGTTGTATCTCAAAGATTTCTAAAAAGAGGAGAGCGAGAATCTGGTACGGGAAGATCAGGACCATCACTAGCCTATACAAAGCCTTTGGGTAGATTGAAAAAGATGCCTCTCTAGGTCAATAAAGTTTACCTGCCTGGTGTCTGGAATTTTGTTTGAAGCTATAGAGACTCTTGCTCTAGCAGGTAGAATCCTATCAGTGCCTACCATCTGATGTAGAGTGCAGGCTAGATTCTGCTCCCGTTTCCCCATTGTGCAATTCACAGGACTATTCAAAGACACTCTGGTAAGGACAGTGTATAGGAGAAGAAAAGGTAATTTTATAAAAAGATGTAAGCAGACCCAGAAACTGTGTCTCTTTCATAAGCTTGATAAGTTTTTTAAGGAACTTAAGATTTTTAATAATGAGATAATTAAAATAATTAAACCATATAAATAATGATGCAACAGACACTCATGCATAGCTTCAAGATGTAATCTGAATCAATGTATTGCCATATTTTCTTCGGATAAGGTAGTTGAAGAAACTTTTTTTTGTTTTTTGAGACGGAGTCTGGCTCTGTCACTTAGGCTAATGTGCAGTGTTGACTCATAGCTCAATGTAGCTTAAAATTCCTGTATTCAAGTGATCTTCCCACCTCAGCCACCCAAGTAGCTAGGACTATAGGCTCATGCCACCACACCTAGCTAATTTTTTAATTTTTCAGAGATAAGATCTCACTATGTTGCCCAGGTTGGGAAGGAAACTACTGTTGTATTACTAAAGTTATAGGAAAAGTTGAAACCCACTTCCACTCTGTTTCATGTCTTCTCATCCTCCCAAGAAGTAATCTTCATACTGAAGTTGGTATTTCTCTTTCCTGTGTTTACACCTTTACTACATATAAAGGTACAACATAAATAATATATAGTATCTTTTGACATATTTAAATATATAGTATCTTTTTGAAACTTGCTTTGTGCATTCAATGTTATATTTTTGAGTTATTTTCATCTTACTATCTGCAGATAAATTCTATCATTTTAACTCTCCTGTAGTATTCCCTTGTATGACTATATCATAATTTACTTATCTGTTTCCCTATTGAAATAGATGGCTTAATGGGTTGTTTGCAATTAAAACCAATATAATCTTTGTGTACATGTTTTTATAAACCTGCATGAAAACATACCCATTCTGTTCCTTTCCTCATGCAAATAGAACTGCTGAAGGACTGCCCAGAAAACTCAACATTCTTGGAATAAATATTCATATTAGGCCTCTGTTGTCAAAGTTGAGGCACTCAGAAAAAAAGTTCACTCTTAGAAACTTTCTGACTCTGCTCCTGGCCTTCCCCTTTTCTGGGAACTCTTCACTAGTGCTCTCTCCATCATCAAGATCGTGAAGTGCTTTGATTCTTTTTCTTGCAGAAACATTGTGCAGAAGAGAATAATATTCCTGAGATTGCATCCAGATTGAAATTTAGCCCTAAGATTAGAAACTTGATGACAAAAGTAGAAGTAAAACAAAATGTTATATAAAATCTTCAGCTTTCTCTCTTCCCAGAAATGGAACGGAGGCTTGAATACAGTTAGGGCAGACCATCTCTTTGCCTGGGGTGACCTTTAGAATGAGTCATTTAGTTTCACAAATATAAGTAGTGACTACAATCAAGATGCTTGAGATTAGTGACTCCAAGAAGCTCCAGATAAAAATATACTGTCTAAGTGGTAAATAGAGTCACATATTTAAAAATATTGCTTTTGGGGCCAATTTCATTATCTAAGCAGAATTGAGCCTTTTTGTGACTGAATAATGTTGTTGGTACTTGTGGAAATGAATAACTTGGAAAAATACTGTCTAGTTGAGCTTACACATAGAAGTGGAAGGAGTTGTTTTCATGGAGCACTTTGTGCAGCTCTGGCCACAAGCAGGGCTCCTTGGGGGCGTGGCTACCAAATAATTATTTAAATAAACTATAATTTATTTATTTGAATGAATGTTGAATAAATGAACGCAAGCTTGGAGTTGGAGTACAGGCCATTCTTCTTACCTCTTTATGGACTGTGAGATCATGAAATTCATTAATGGGGGCAATATGAGGACCTGCTGCAGCTTATGTGCAGGAGTGCAGGGAACCCAGAAAAACAGAAAATAAAAGAGCAAAGGCAGCCTTCTGGCTGTGGTGGAGGAGACATTTGGTTAGCACATGTGATTGCCTCTTTGGTGTCTAGAAATATCATAGGGGCACAGAAATCATACAGGTGAAGAGACATTGCAGTTTGAACACTGAGCATTAATACAACCTTATTTATATTCTCAGGCTGTTGAAGGACCTGTGCCAGTGAAGAATGGTTAGAAGTATAATTGCTTTCTTTTTTCCTTTTTAGGAACAGTGTTAAACAGAAATGGCTGTGGCTTTTCCTGTCTATATGCACAGAAACTCTTTGGAAAGTGGCAAATTTTGCAGGGAGTATTTTAGGCTTAAAAATGAGGCAATTATAGAAAAGAAATGTGAAATATTTTTACCGAACAACCCCAAAGGACTTGATTTACAAATGTATTTCATATATATTTTGCCTATAATTCCCTCAATATTAACCAAAAAAAGATCAAATTTATACACCTTTTCACTAGCTGAGACTGGGGTTCACGACAATTTTTGTAACATTTTCATCTCAATATTACTTTTACAAATTGTTATTTTTTCTGTGATACCTAATTATTAATTGGATTGAGATGCTATGTTTCACTTTTGGCTACATTGACTATATTTCTCAAATACATTTGACATACATAGATAAAGAATGTTCTGCATTTTCATACTTGAGGGCTGGGAGACACCTCATTACTTGTCTGGATCACTTTGGATGTAAAGTCCTAATTTGTAAAGGAATTGGTTTATTGTTGCTTTTAATTTCATTTTCAATTACAAAGCTCTCTGAGACCTTGCCTGAAGAGGGCTGTATGAATTTATTATATTGTTCTTATTACTGGTCATACATTATCCATGCAGTATTAATGGGAAAACCAAAGAAGATAAGGTAAGATTTTAAAGCAAGAGACTCATTTACAAGAACCAAACCTTATAGCCTTTCGTTTTCCTCTTTTTTCCCCCACCCTTATCATTTGTCTGTCTCTGCCTTGTTCCGTTAGCTTGTTAACAGTATAGTTTCTATAGCAACACCTACTGGTTGTTGTGATAATGAAAGCCACAGCAAGATCTCCTGCAGAGAAATCCTTGATGCTGACAAGATCAACTCATATTTTCTTTGTCCAGTGTTTTCTATTTCTTCTTGCAATGACCCTTTTAGCAGAATATAAAAGATCTCCACTAATTACCTATGAAATAAACAGCTAAAGTCAGGCAGTCCCGACAACACATCGGATGTTAGCTTTATTCCAGTGCTAGTGAGACAGTGTCTGAAAGAACAAGCCAATTTATTTAGCTATAAATTTTACTACTCAGCACAGTTAACATGAAATAAAATGAAGGTCAGTCCACTTCTTCCAATTTGAGTTAAAAGGCTTTATTTAGAGAAAATTTTCCATATACTCAGGTTTTAGGACTTCATCAAAATAGCCAAAGAAATGTCTGATATTAGTTTTGATGTGTGATAATAAGAGATTAAGAATAAAGAGAAAATAATACATTAAAAATAAAAATAAAATATTGAATATTAATTCTGATGAGATAGGCTTGGATAACTATTTAAGTAACCACGTATGCTAAATTCCCTCTTTTGTCTCTATTTTAGAGATACTAGGTACAAACTCTCTATCTTGCGTTCCCTTTCTGAATTATTTGGATACCTACACTGTTCATTCATTTTGCTTTATGTGGCAGATTCATACATATTAACTTAAAGTGGGATGAATTGAGAAGTTATGGGTTTTCTTAATTGCACATTTACCGCTTTTACATCATTAATTAAAAACAAAGAACTATTGCTTAAAATATTGATTAATGTTTAAGCCCAGGTCCTTGATGCATTTAGGGTTTCTGGCCTTATTTCCCATCTATTCCAGGTTCTTTGTGTGTGTGTGGGTTGGTGGGGACGGTGCTGCTTCCTGACTCCCTTGAAAGCTCATCTATACACTTTTGTTTTAATGACATCTTCCTTCTAATGAACAAAAAAGTTAGCATTAAGTTGAACCCTTTGAAAATCTACATTAATTCTTTCCAGTCACAAGCTATTTATTCCATAAATTTAAATAGTTTTCTAAGGGTCTTAAAAAGTTAATCCATCTTCCAATAGTTCAGACACTAAATATCACTTAATGTCTTAATGCCTAGGAATCAAAAGCAATATTGAATGATACCATGCTTTTCAATTTCAATTATTAACATTGAGTATGTATGCAAAATATTTAATTAAATTAAAACCCAGAAACTGATAATCTAAGAGGTCAAGGGCCAGAATTCTTGTTTCCCTTTCCAATTTTCTTCACATCTTTGCATTTAGAGGAGGTTATAATCTATCTACCAAGCAAACTGTCAATTTCCTGAAATTGCCATCTCTTTAAAATACATAGACACACACACACACACACACACACACACACACACGCATGCACGCACGCACACAATATATATGTTTGGTTCTGGGTAATGGGGTTAAAGAAGATTTTTGTTTTTCTCTTAATACACTTCTGTATTTCTACCAAAATTCATTTATTGAGAGTGCCTTATTTTTACAATTAGAAAAAAAGAAGGAAAAACTTCTTGGTAAAGTTAATTATGATAAAGACCTTCCTACTAGGCTTCATAAATTGTGGACAGCCTCTGGGTGTTACTTCATCCTGAAAATCTGTAAATCTCATCTCCCTAAGAAGTAGTTATGCTAGAGACAATAATGAAAAAGCATAAAGGACCTTGCTACCTGAATCTCAGTGAAAACTATCTGAACTCCACATATTCCTTATTTAAGGCACAAAGACACCCAGATTCAAAATTCCATAGTCGAGCATGCATCTGAAAAGTACTTCACCACACACCATTAGAAAGGTGGCACCAGATGTAACTGTAGGCTGTGTCTACTTTTCTGATACATCAGGGTATCCCTAGAGCACTTGTTGATTCACTTGCCTCATTATAGCCTTCAAATTCAGGTATTTTTTCTGGCCTGGAATCCCAAATGGCTGTCATCCACTGAGATTTGCTTCAACTCTATAATTTTGAAGTTAAAATTTCTATAACCACAACCTGCATATTTCTCACTTTCATAGCTATTAAACCTTCACTCCAGTTACACCAAGCCTCCAGTTATCTGATTCTTCCAATTTTATCCAGATTGGAACCCACTTTGTCTATGCGCCACAGTCAGTGGCTTCAGTGCTTTGCTCCTTCCTGTCTTGAATTACTCAGCCACTGATCAACTGTCTGCCTGTAGTGCTAATCTCGGTTATTCCCAGTGCATTTTTTGCATATCTCCTCCCCCTTTCTTTCTAGTATGCACAAAGCTTATAACTTCCTTCAAAGTCAATCAACACAAAAACTTTCCAGTGGACTGTTATCTGTTTAACCGCTCTCTGATTTATTTCCTTCCTTTTTGTATCACACTCTCTGAAGAGTGATCCAAACTCTCTTCCTTCTACTTTGGCACCATTTAATTTATTCTATAATTTCATGTAGAAGCAAATTTCTGCCTCCATTATTCTTTTAAAACTGGTGTCTCAAAAATTGCCAATGTTCTCCTTAACAAACAGAGAGGCTGTCTTTCAGCCTCCATTCTCCTCAGGCTTTCTGTAGCATACAGAACCTGGGCAGAAGGTTCTCTTTCTAAATGCCCACCTCCCTTGGCCTTCATAAATACCATTGTTTTCTGTCCTTTTTCAATAAATTTTATTATATATATATTTAAGGTATACAATATGTATGGATAGTAAAATACTTACTATAGTGAAGCAAATAAACATATCCATCATCTGACATAGTTACTGATTTTGTTTTTTGTGGCAAGAGCAGCCAAAATCTACTCTTTTAGGAAAAGTCCCAAATAATACAATACAATACAATACAATACAATACAATACAATAAATTACCATGCCATACCATACCATACCATACCATACCATACCATACCATACCATATCATACAATGCAATATAATGCAATACAATACAATATTATTACCCATACTCCTCATGTTGTATATTAGATCTCTAGAGTTGTTCATTCTACATATCTGCTACTTTGTATCCTTTGACTTATGTCTCCCCATTTCTTCCCGCCTCCACCCCTGCCCTTGGTAACTACTATTTTATTCTATGTCTCTGCATATTTGACTTTTTATTTCAGATTCTCTATATAAGTGAGATTATATAATATTATTCTTTCTGTGTTTGGCTGATTTCTCTTAAAATAATGTCCTCTAGTTTTCTCCATGTTGTGGCAAATGAGGAATCTTTTTTTTAAGGCTGAATAATATTATACACACACACACACACTAGTTTTCGTTTTAATCCATTTGTCTACACACACACACACCAGTTTTCTTTTTAATCCATTTGTCTATCAACAGACACCTAGATTGTTTCCATATCTTGGCTATGGTGAATAATTCTGCAATGAACACAGGAGTGCAGATGTCTTTATGAGGTGGTGCTTTCATTTGCTTTGGGTGTACACCCAAAAGAGGGATTGCTGAGTCATATAGTAGTTCTAGTTTTATTTCTTTAGGAACCCCCATATTGTTTTCTATAATGGCTCCACCAATATACATTCTCACCAACGATGTAAAAGGTTCCTTTTTCACCACACCCTCACCAATATTTATTATCTCTTGTCTTTTTAGTAATAGCCATCCTAACAGATATGAGGTGATATTTCATTGTGATTTTGATCTGCATTTCCCTGATGATTACTTATGTTGAACACCTTTTCATATATCTGTTGTTCATTTTTATGTCTTCTTTGGAGAAATGTCTATTCAGGTCCTTTGCTCATTTTTTAATCACTCTATTTTTCTGCTATTGAATCACTTAAGTTCTTTATAAATTCTGGCAAACTATTCACTGGCTCTGTTTTGTTTTATTTTTTTCCCTTTACCCAAGCCTCAGCCTTCTGGCTTTGTCTCCTTATGCTTTTTCCCTTGGAGAACATGCTGATTTAAAAAAAAAATGATCCCCATGTGCATAACCTTTTTACATGTCCAGCCCTTACTTTCTTTCCCCCAATTTCATGCTTCATCTCACTCCAGGCAGAGAACTCTGGAAAGATCCCTGTAGGGTTTTTGTATCTACCAAATTTGGATATTTTGCTCTGTGAAGCCATGACACACACTGGTTCTCAGTGGGGCCTAGTTGGGGGCAAACATGGTGATGATGGGGATCAGGGTGCTTGATGTAGGCCCAATCCTATCCCCAAGGGCTTACCAACAGCAGGGTTGGTGGCATGGTCTGCCCTGGGTGCAGACAGTAAGGGTGTATGTTTCACGTATAGAATTTTAAACAATGATAAACCTGAGTTGGTCTACTTTTATATTATCATCATGTTCCAGCAATTCTAAACAATGTCCAAATTCCTCCTCTTCAAAAAATGTATTTTGTTGATCTCTGTTCTAAATAGCTGATATGATTCTTGTTGAGTTTTGACTATGTACATAGCCTTCAAATGAGGACATAAAATTACTTATTCTTTAATAAACACTTTAGTTTACATTAAAGTTAATTAGAAGGACTTTCCTTCTTCTAATCACTCCAAACTATTAGCACTAAGCTACTATATGTATTCCTTTCATGAATAATTTCAAAATTGTTCTGATTCTTTTCAGCCTACCTTGTGTGCAGTTCTTAGCTCCGACTCCTATGGCACTACATATTCCTGCATTTAAATAGACGATTCAAAGTTAGCCAGAGTAGACAAAGAAACAGAGCTTGTGTTACTTCAATTCTGTCATACTAAGTGACCCCTTCAAGTTTTTATTTGTATTTAAAACCTAAAAGAGTAGAGCAGAGTGTGAGTTATGAGGTGTGACTTTTTGTTTGATTAGTGAAAATTTTAGTTTATACATGCAACATTTTACTGAATTTGAGTAACATATTTAAATTTTAAATTTATTTTTTAAAATGATTTGTTTGCTTTAAAACTAAAGAACAACTCAAAAATAATGCTTATGAATTATTACACAACTATTATTAAAAACAATTTTGTTTTATAGACCAGGTTGTTAACAGGCCATAATAAATGTTTACATCATAGCTTCTCACCTTTTTCTTTGTCATTTATTAGTGATTATATCTGCCATCAACGTGTAGTTTTCCTTGATACTATGCAAAATACAATATTCATATCACATACTAAACACCTCCCACGCTTATGCAAACTAAATGACAAAGATTCAAGATGCTGACCCTAAGGTAGTATCTTTATTTTCCTTTGTCTATGATTGAAATTCTCTGTGCTCAGTTCCTCAGTTTATTTTTTAAAACCTGGAGTATATATGTGCACCTATAGCTATACATTACTAATATCTACCTCTATAGATTATGTGTATATCTACATGCATTCATACAGTTTCTTTCTTGACCTGTCTATAACATTTGATGTTATTTGATACCATTGACCACACCTTCCTTCTCTCCTTTCTTCTGTGACATCCCTTTCTTGATTTTTCTCCTACTTGACTGACCAGTCCTTCCTTGGCTCACTCTTTGAATGCAGGATTCCCTAATGCTGTGTGGTGGCTCATTTCCCTTTTCATCTTCTTGCATGGCTTTCAACTACCACCCATGAGCCCACAACTCCCTAAAAGCTTATACCTTAGGCCACTTGCCTTTGCTTCAGGAACATATTTCCAGGTGGATGTGCCACAGGTACCTCAAACTCAATGTGTAAAACTCATTATCTTCCTCCCTCAGAGCTGCTCCTCCTTTTACTTTCCTTACTTTGGTTAATGGTGCCAGAAGTATTGGAGTTGCTGAAAGTTTAAAGCTAAAAAACATTGTAGGCTTCCCTCATCATTCCTATTCCCAAATCTTGTCCTTTCTACCTCATAAATACTCCTTCAATCTATTTCCTCCTCTGTATCCCTCCTCTCTATCAGGTTTTTCCTGAAAAATTTACTGAACTAAATTCCTTAAACTGACTCCCCTTCTCTCTTCTCATCCCCTCTTCCTTACTGAGGAAGATATATGTTCTAAACATATATCATATGGTGGCCCCTTCTTGCCTAAAATCCTCTATTGAATCTGTATTAGTCCATTCTCACACTCCTATAAAGAAATACCTGAGACTGGGTAATTTATAAAGAAAAGAGGTTTAATTGGCTCATGGTGCCACAGGCTGTACAGGAAGCATGATGCTGGCATCTGCTAGGCTTCTGGGGAGGCCTCAGGAAACTTAAAACCATGGCAGAAGGCTAAGGGGAAGCAGGCATGTGTTACATGACTGGAGCAGGAGCAAGAGAAGAGAGGGGAGAGATACCACACACTTGTAAACAACCAAATCTCACAGGAACTCACTATCACCTCAATGTCAGCTTCAAGAGGGAATGGTGTTAAATCATGAGAAATTGCCCCCATGATTCAATCACCTCCCATCGGGCCCTACCTCCAGCATTGATGATTATAATTTGACATGAGATTTGGGTGAGGACACAGATCCAAACGTATCAGGATCCCTAATGCCTTCATGACATTCATGACAATAGTTCAAACTATTTAGAGTGTGAAACACAGTCTGTCATAATCTAATGCTTCTTCACTTTTCCCAAAATATTGCCAGCATCTCCTCTAGTATCCCTTTTCCTTTAGATTGCTGGACTAGTTTGAGTCCCCAGTGCTGCTCATGCTCTCTCACTCATGTCTCTTGTCTCTGTCTGAACTTTTCTTCTCCCTTCCCTACTCTTCTTCATAACCTTTTTCTTCCAGGCTAACCTGTCTTTGTCTCTTCTGTCTTCACTCCTCATGGTTTTTCTGTCTTCTCTGACTGCTTCCTCTCAGTCTTCACTCTTTCTTCTCTAATTAACCCCTGAGTGTTAATCAGCTCCATCCGAGACTCTTCTGTCACTTTAAAGACTTTCTTTTGGACATCTCACGTAATTCCATGGCTTTAACTATTAATACTATCCATATGCTGATGACTCCTGAGTTTTATATTCACCTGAAATATCTTCTGAATACCTCACTTGGAGGTCTCAGGCTTCTTAAATTTACCAGGTCCAAAGTGGAACATCTGAAATTCCTCCCTTGTTCTCTCTGCTCCTCCTTTTTTCTACATTTCCACTGCTGCCTGTGAATTCCAACCCCATCTTTTTTCATATGCATTCTCAAAATAGTTTGGCCTCCCTGCTTCCATGTCTGCCTCTCTATAATTCAGTTTCCCAATAGCAGCCCAATAATATTTTATAAAAGTAAATTATATCAACTTTTTTCCTGATTAAAACCCCTTAATGGCTGCTCTTTACACTTTCAATAAAATAAAAAATTCTTGCAGTAGTCTTCAGTGCCATCTGGTTCCTCCCTCCTCCCCAAGCTCTCCTCACTCTTCTACCTATGTACTACACTTCATTCATATCACTCTTCTTTCCCTTCCTAAAACAGGCTAAGTTGTTTCAGTTGCTCGAAGTTACTTCTTGGGATCCTTTTTACTCTCCTTTAACACCTTATTTGACATCCTCCTCTCATCCTTCATGTCATAACCCAAATATCACCTTCTTAGAGAGGTTTTCTCTAACTATATTTTCAGAGTAGCTCCTATCCCCCTAATGTTTTCTACCAGAACAACTAATTTCCTTCATGACATTTATTACACTGTCAATATTTGATTTACTAACCACATCCTTATATGAAAGGCAGGGGCAATGTCTGTCCTGTTCAGTGCTGTAATTCCATGCTGTAATTCTGTGCGAATAGCACAGAGCCTATTCTCAGTATATATTTGTGAAGAAATAAATGAATACTTGATGAGCACACATTTTAGGTGTTATCTTACCTTGGAAACATTTCCTAATAATCCTCACCAAATTAAAGGTTCAGGCGAGTCCTGATGAATTAAGGGTTTCTCTTAGATTCCTTCCTTTCATTTTATACTATAACAATTGTTTTTCTATGTTAGGGTTGCTGATTTTCTCATCTTTTTCCCCAAAGATTGTGAGTTCCATAGAGCAGACTTGAGATTTGTTCATCTTTGCATCTCTGCCAGTCCTAGCATATTATCTGGCCCACGGTTAGTGTGCAATAGTTTTTTGTTAATGAATGAATACACTGGGGACTGAAGAATCAAGTTCAAATCCCCAGGGACTCCATCAAGTATTTCCCAGTTGGAGAAAGGAGTGGGGAAAGGGAATTACAATTTTGATTTGGGTAATTCTTTGGTGTGTAGAGCCATCTGGAGCATTGAGGACATTATGTATCTCTGGTTTCTGGGCTCTAAATGCCAGTAGTACCCCCACCCACAGCCATTGTGTAACCAATACTGCCATCCCACCTTTCCAAATGGTATCTCCCTTTGAAGAAACTCCAAGCAGTCCAGTCTTCAACTTGAATCTTCAAGTTGAAGTAGTGATTGCCTCTTAAACTTTTCTATTTCCCATGGAAATAGCAGTATTCTTTCTGCATATATGTTTGGAAATTTTAAAACACCTATCAATCTTTAATTCATCTTGGAGGTCATGAGGTTTGTTGGAACTCTATGAGAGCAAGGTGAACTTTTTTGATCAGTTTAGAAATATCACCTATCTGTAGTATATTTATATATAAATTATACCCTGTTTTCTCCTTAAAAATGAAATAGCCAGGTGCTATAGTTCATGCCTTTCATCCCAGCACTTTGGAATGCAAAGGCAGGATGATTGCTTGAGCCCAGGGGTTCAAGACCAGCCTGAACAACATAGCGAGAACTCATCTCTACCAAAAATAAAATAAAATAAAATAAAATAATAATAGTAAAATAGCCAGGTGTGGTGGTGGGTGCCTGTAGTCCCAGCTATTCGAGAGGCTGAGATGGGAGGGTTGCTTGAGCCTGGGAGGTCAAGTTTCCAGTGAGCCATTTTTGTGCTACTACACTTCAGCCTGGGTGACAGAGGGAGTCTGTCTCAAAAAAATAGTAAAATAAAATAAAAACAAGGCAGTAAAAGTTATACACATGCAGTAAGAGAAAGCCAGAGGTTATAATTGTTTTAAAAAATAAAAGAAAGGTAAACAAATGAAAGAGAGGATTTAGCTTGTTATAGTAGTTTCTGAATATAATTTGAATATGATCAGTAACACAGAAATCATTGTATTTCCAGTGCTTAAATATAATTGGGAGGAGTTTTCAATGGTCCTTTCTTTAAAAAATATGGGGTCTGGCTGGGTGGCTCATGGCTGAAATCCCAGCGCTTTGGGAGGCCGAGGCAGGTGGATCACAAGGACAGGAGTTTGAGACCAGCCTGGTCAGCATGGTGAAACCCCATCTCTACTAAAACTACGAAAATTAGCAGGGCATAGTGGCAAACACCTGTAGTTCCAGCTACTTGGGAGGCTGAGACAGGAGAATCACTTGAACCTGGGAGGTGGAGGTTACAGTGAGCTGAGATCGCACCATTGTACTCCAGCCTGGGCAACAGAGTGAGACTCTGTCTCAAAAAAGAAAAAAAAAAAAAAAATATATATATATATATATATATATATAGTGTGTGTGTGTGTGTGTATATATATGTGTGTGTATATATATATGGAACATTAGATAAGGATCAAACATTTTACTCAACATCAGGTTGAACACCTTCATGGTTTATAATAATCAGTGCCACCTTCTTCAGAGCTCAGTCTTGTTAGTCTTTCCTAAAACACTTTGCTGCCTATAATGCCCTCGTGGTATGCATTAGCTTGCTCCTAAGTGAAGTCAGTTTTTTCCTGTTTATTATGGTGCTGAATCTAGCAGAATTATATATTTCATGTAAAATGATATTTCTTTCCTAAAATGAGAGGTCTGTCAGGCAAACTTATTTCCTGAATCCGATTTTGTCCAAACTTCTGTTTCATGTGAGACAGCATTATGGAAAATAACAGCATAGGGATTAGGCTAAAATCATCTACATTACTAAATTGGTATTCACACATAGCTGTGAATATCAATTTTTAAATTTTTATTTATTGTTTATTTTTTTCTTCCACTAATTCTAATTCTTTCTCTAATTCTAGTGAGTTTAATTCTAATCATTGATTTTTGAACTACAAGTGTATTATCTGTGAAAATTAAATTGAATTCCTTTGATGTTTCTAGCTCCAAATTAAGGCCTATTACTTCTCTGCCTATCAACTCACTTTGCTGGAAGCATATTTTATATGATGTTTTTTAAATATTTAAAAACTCATTTTACCATTCCCAAACTATGCTTTGCTAAGGCAGCTGAAGACTATCTTTTTTGTAAAAATTCAAACATGAATTTGTTTGATAATGTCATCAGTATCAATTCCTTTTTAATACTCATATGAATTGCATCAGCTTGCCAATTACTTTAGAAGAAGACAATCCAAAGCCTGTTTTCTTGGTGTCCAGGTCTTTTCCAAATGGCCCTGTTGGCCTCAGTCTGTGTAAGAAGGTGAGCCCCTTGTCCCATATCTTCTTCAGTAAACAAGCACTGGAGAGGAGGACAGAGGGAAAAGCAATTTAAAAATGTAGAGCTTTCAGGCAATTTAGAAACCATACAAAATTGGAACAAACAGATTTCTGTTAGTAGTTTATTTTTAAAAACTCCACAACTTTAATTATTTTTCCTATGAAAAATATTTCTATCTTTTTTATTTCTATAAAAGAAACAGTAGCATGAAGGGAGTTACTGAATCAAGAATAAAAAGGAGAAATAGATTTGAGACTTAGGTAATTAATGAAATGCTTAATCTCAGTATAGAAATGATCTCATGCTGTGCATTCCACAAAATCCAGACTTGTATGCTATTTTGGCTCCATTACATATTCAAATTCATTCAGATTTAACTGAGAAATCACTTACTAGTGCATGAAAACATGGACCACCCTTTTAACATTTTCAAGTGAGGTTGTCAACTCTGTTTTACCCTATGTGAAATGTATGAGCTCAAATGATTTGGATTGTAAATCATCTATATTCCTGTAATTGATTGGAGCCAAGTAAAATGGAACTTGCTGTGAGCAGTCATCTGAGCTCAACAGAACTTGGAGACAGTGTTGTGAAATAGAAAATTTTAATGTGGAACTGTTAGCACAGATGTGGGGACACACTAAACATAAAACAAATAATTTTTCAAAAAGTTCCAAAATTCATTTGAAGGACATAGTGTCACATTTTTAAAAGGACTATGTTGCCTAAGGGGGAAAAATCAAAAAGGGATAATAATGGTTATTTGCTTGAGATAGTCTTTGTAGTTTTATTTATAAGAATTAAAAAAAAAAAACTGGAGGTATACTAACTGGAGAGTTTAGGGGGGACTTCAATAGTATACCATGGTACAAAATTTACACAGAATGCTCTGAAGCCACCAAAAAAAATGATAATACAAAATAATTACTTAACAATTAAATTTGTAAAAAAAAAAAAAGCAGAATACAAATTGAAGATATGCTTTGATTTTTGTTGTGATGAATCATGTGTGCTTGTAATTATGTGTGTGTATTAGGATGATGGGAATGTGGAATTTCCTTGGTTTCCTTTATTGCAGTACATATATAATTTGTGCATTAAATAAAAATTAGGTTATAAAATAAAGATAGCTGTGTAATTTCCAATATAAAAATATTGTGCAACTCTTTTCCCTTATTTCTGCTTCTGTTGAACTTGGTTCTTATACGGAACAGTGAGCTTGACTTCAATGATTTTGTTGGTCACCAGATAGTTCCAGGATAACTGCATTTTACTGCTGAAACACCATCTGGACTTTGTTCAAAATTCTGCTTAGCATGAATTGTGGTTGGCTAATGTCTCTCCCTGTACAAACACCATAAATTATCTACACTCAATAGGGACCTCTATCACTTTGTAATTTAGGTTATTTCAACCTTTTAAGACATGGCTACATGAGCTTTTCAATATTTCACACTATTTCTTGGTTACAATTAGTATGTTATTAAAGGCAGTTAACACTGAGATTTTTTTCCACATGCTCAGACTCAGACATCATATACTGAATTATTTCCATCCTCAAAAGTTGGAAATTCTTTTTAAGAAAATATAATCAAAAGTTGGACACACTGTTTTAGAATAAGAGTACCAAGGATATATTTCAGAATTTTCTCTTTCTTTAATGAAAGAGGTGTGGAGGTAATTTTAATTTCTTGTCTAACTATCTCAAATTCCTTCCCTATCATAGTCTTGCTCCTTATGATCCTTGGACGTTCCTGCTCCTTATTTAGCAAGCAGCTGTTGGAGATGATAAGAATGTGGTAGTAGTAATCACCTCGAGGTGATTCTTTGCATTTACTGAAGGTAAACACTCCAGCCCCATGAGATGGGGGACATTGACCTCCTGGCCCCTAACTAGAGAAACTAGAAAGAAGGCTTCACTTCGAATCTTCAGGAAAACAATGGCTGTCTCTTCATCTCTTTTGGGCTGATAGGCCAGCCGTTGCCTTTTTTCATCCACTACATTTTGTCTCATACATACAAGGAATTACCTTGCAGGTGCTCAGCAGGTGCATTGTTAACTTGACCCCGAAAAATTATCAAACCCACCCCCCTCTGCCCTAATCTCTGTGTGTGTCAGTGACCCAATAGCCTGTTAGACTTGGGCTTTAGGCTTACTTTGGAAGAAATACCAAGAGGCCAAGCTGCAGACCATGCAACAACACACATAAATCTGAGCTAAAAATACAGATAGGGAGCTCC
Source organism: Chlorocebus sabaeus (assembly GCF_047675955.1). Taxonomy (NCBI): domain Eukaryota; kingdom Metazoa; phylum Chordata; class Mammalia; order Primates; family Cercopithecidae; genus Chlorocebus; species Chlorocebus sabaeus. Next base: position 24,490,302 of record NC_132916.1, on the reverse strand, counting down.
TTGGAGTGATTACTTATTTCTCAAGTAAGTATTCCAGAGTTGGAGCCTTGAGTGGACCTGGTGGTATCTGGTCTTTATAACTGGCATCCCAAGACACCCCAGTCAGTAACCCAGGAGGCAACATCACAGAGTAGTGAATTGATAATAGGGGTATAGTTGAGCATTGAGGTGTGGTTGCCCTTATCTTCCCACTGAAGTGACCCATCCAGTTCTGTTTTCTCCAAAGTAGAGTGTTCCCGAGTAAGCCCTCCTGGAAACAAGTAACCCAACTGTTAGGACAAAGTAAGGAAAGGTGGGAGTAATGAAAAGCTAATATTGAGTGCCTAGTACATACCGTGTACTGCACTAGGTGTTTTCTATATGTGAATTTTCTGAGCAGCACTGTGTGCGACATCATCGTCTGTTTGCTAGATGAGGAAACCACTGCTCATAACTGGTAAATTATGGAGATATTTGAACTTAATCTGACTCTATGGCCATTCTTCTACCAAACGCTTCACTCATAAAATGTACAAGCTTAAAATCATTTGGGGACTTTCTGGGATACTCTATGGAGACTTGATTGCGAACAGCAGAGTAGGGGAGGATTCGATGCGGTGGCAGTCAGACGCTTTCAGGATGGCAAAGGAAGGAGCAGGCAATATACTCTTTTTAGGCACTGGATGTTGGCAAGAGAAACCATGACCACTAATGGGATAACTTCATATTTAAAACTTTTCAAAGAACTTTTCCCTCCATTTTCTTCTGTCCAGCTTCACCATTTACATTGAGATCAGGACTGGTCAGACTAGACATTTGATGAACTGCCAGAGTGAAGATTTGCATTCAGTAGAGCTGAGCTTGGAGGAGGGGATGTTATACCCAGGGTAGAATAAGACTTCTAGAGTAGGACATACAGTCAAGTCAAAGTCCATAGGAAATGTCACAGGTCATGTCCTGGAAGATGTTGTATAAACATGAATTCCACAGTGCTAAAGGTAGGATTGAGGACAGGGTCAGAGATGGAGAGTTTGAGATCTGATGGGGATGAGATTGGAGCAAAGGCAGGATGAGAGCAAATAAGTTAAGACTGAGGCTTAAGGTAAAGTTTAGAATGAGTTCTTGAAATCATAGTGGAGGTCTGAACTTGCTCTTCTGGAAGTGAGTTCATAGTATGTGAACAGGTAGGGCCAGCTTAAAGCTGAAAACAGTGTTAACATTAGCATTTGATTTTTAGGATGATCAGAAATGTCATACTATTTATGTTTTTCATATAACAAAACTGAGATCCAGAGAGATTGACTAATTTTCAGCCACGTAGAATGTAAGTAATGGAGCTGTGGTGAGTGGGATTTACCGGAATGGCAAAGGATAAGTGAGCACATCATCACTATTCACGGGAATGTGACAGAAGTAGACGGAACTCAGCAGTTTTGACTCCATTTGTCTAGCCATTAGGTTAACACAGGTATGGGGGGACAAAACTCACTCTGCAAATCCAAATGTGCATGAAAACTAACATTTTTAAAAAATCATATTTTAAAAATTTCTATGATGATCCTCTGCTCCGTGGCAAAATATCTCAATTTACTCAAGCAAAATATCTCTTGCTCTCAGAGTTGTTTTAAATTCCAGGTGGTGTGATATCTCCCAGGCCAGGAGAAAGAGAAGGGTGGGGGCAGGAATCTGGTGTGGATTCATCTTTTCACAATGGTGTCTGCTGAATTATCCTTTGTCCAGGCTACTCTCCGTGGGTGGTCTCTTGATTTCTCATAAGCTGCCAAGGGCTCCCGGGCACAAGGTTTCGGCAGTTCCAACCAATGCCCTCAGAGGGCATGGACTTATTTGCTGGAGTATCACAATACTGGATACTGGAGTGTCACAAAACCTGGTGTGTGTGTGTGTGTGTGTGTGTGTGTGTGTGTGTGTGTGTGTGTGTGTAGGGGTGACCTCTGGTCTTAGATGCAAAATAATTGTTCTCTTATTAGAAAACTTACCCTGCTCCTGTCATTATTTCCACAAGTCTTGGTCTCCAACTCCTTTTTTCCTCTGATGGGGACAATTGACACTTCCTCAATCTAATGTGAAGTATAGGCAAAAGCCAATATAGCAGATCAAGATCTCTTGCCCCTAGGCCCCACTCCCCACTGCATATAAATTCTGGAGTTGACCTTGCAGCCTAAGATAATAAAGACTCTTCATTGGCTATGGAGCAAGTGTGAGGATGTAAGTGTCGGAAATACATTTCTCTGAGACTCCCTGCCAAATGTTTATCCAAATACCTTGACTTTCCTTAGCGACTGGACAGGATTGTCAAATACCTAAATGACTGGGTGTGATTGTAGCTTCTTCATCAGAAATTATAACTAAGGCCAGGTCAGTCTGACATGAAGAGAAGTCAATTGCTTATGGATAACCTCATCTCTGACTGATATTCTTTTGTAAAACACCTATGCCCTTACATGTTTTAGGATCGTTTGATGAATGCTAATATAATATTTTACTAATATTCATCTATTAAAGATAGCTTTCTTTTTATCATAATAATTTATAATAAACATTGTGAATATCTTTACAGTTGATTGATTAAGAATAGTTTTTCTCTGATTCACATTATTTTTTTGTTTGTGTCCTATTCCAATATAGTGGTGTGAGAAATGAATGTTACAGAAATTTTTGCATAAGACTGCCAGTTGTTTTATAATAGTCAGTTGTGTTTTTGTAAAATTTAACTTATTTCAGTGCTAATTCTATCACATACTTATGTGAAACATTTATGGGATTTCTCTTCAGCTGCAAATAGAGAGGTGCTGGGTACTGTGAAATGGAACTGGATCAGACAGATTGAGTCAAATAGTAGCTCAGTAGTAAAAAATGTCACCTTAAAGCAGTCACTTAAATTCTCTGATTTCATCCTCTGCAAATGGGTGCAAGACATCTGCTTTATGAGGAATGTGCCTTACACTGAACATCTGTTCCAAGGTATGGCATTGCACTTTCTTTAGCTGCCTTGCTACTATTAGTAATAGATGTTTACAAATAAGTCTAGCAAAAAAGTTAAAGCACAGTAATAATGTCAAAAAGGTTATTAAATAAAATACTTTTCTGTGACCTCAGCTGAAGCTAGCTAGATTTGTAGCAGAAGAAATGTCGGTGTCAGGAGACCTCGTTTCAAATTTTGTCTGTTATTTCTCACCTACTGACAATTTCCTTGAGCCTCCAATTTCAGTTGTAACAGAGAGAGAGAGAGAGAGAGAGAGAGAGAGAGAGAGAGAGAGAGAGAGAGAAAGAGAGAGAGAGAGAGAGAGAGAGAGAGATAGTAATGCCTAGAGTTGTAGAGCCTAAATGAGATAACACATGAACATTTCTCATGATGCTTTCCTTTTATTAGGGGCACAATATATGTTGTTGATTGAAACACTAAGCTTATTGAGAATTAATCATTTCAATTAAATTTTGCATAGTTAGTATTGTATTATGGCACTTCATAGTTTGTTCTAAGTAAATACATTAAAAAAATTAGAAAATGATCTTTCATAGGCTAACTTTCTTCTCACAAAAATTAATGGTGATAATCATTGCACTTACACAAAAAGAATCCCTATGATAAAGCATCTTGTAATAACCTAAATTTGCCTGTGATGCAGCTTGTAATTGAATCCTATTCTCAACAGCAGGTTTATCCCGATCAGTTCTTTAATCTTACATTAGTAACACCAAATTTTACATGATTAGATTTTTCAGACCCCAGTATTATGGTAAAGTTTACAATATTTTTATTGCTATGGCACTACTAGTATATTTGCCCAATATGTCAGTCAAATAATGAGTTATTACCATGTTAGAGATGAGAAGACAGCAGGGAGATGGTCAGTATTTCATCCAAAAATAGATGGACAGATGATAAGTGACCAGCAGAAGGGGACTGGTCTACCCAAGGAAAATTTAGAAACGTTTGTCTTCAGTGAACACCTATCCACTCTCCTTCCTTTCCAGTCTAATATGTAGAGCATCTTTTACAAATTGCCTCAGGCTTTAAATTTCCTTCATCCTTTATCCATACCTTGAAGTTGTTAAAATGTATGTGGCTCATTCAGTGCTCACTAAAAATTCCATTTTCTCCCCTAAGTTCCCCAACCTCCTTTGGAGTTAGGTCAGGGCCAGATGACTAGGGTTGACCAATGGACTATGAATCGAAGTGACACATGGGATTTCTGGGCCAAGGTGGTCAAGAGCTGGTGTACTTCCTCTGCTACTACCTCAACTCCAGAAACCTTGAAAACTACATGTTGTGATCGCAACATCCAAGATGGAGACAGCCCGTGCCTCTGAGTTGCGGAGTAGAAGGAAAATCCTTTGGCAACCTGCTTTGGACTTTCAGTGAGGGAGAAGTGACTTTTGGTGTGCTATAGCACTGAAATTTTAGGGATTATCTGTCACAGCACCTAGTATAACTCCAGTAGAGAACAAAATATTCATTTGCACTGTTACAATTATGTGCTTATCTTCATTTTGTAAAGTGCACCATAATTTAGTTTTGCCTTTTCTAGAATTTTATATGAACGGAGTAATCTAGCTTAAATCTTTTGTGTCTGATTTCTTTTGCTCTGCATAATATTAATGGGATTCATCCAAGTTTTTGTATGCCCATTCCTTTTGATTGTTCAGTATTATCTTACTGTATGAATATGTCACAACCTCTTGCTGGATATTTGGGTTGTTTGCAGTTTTTGGCTCTTACAAAATAAAGCTGTTTTGAAAATTTGTGTACAATATGTGTATGAATATATGTTTTCATTTCTCTTAGCTAAATACCTAGGAATGTAATGACTAGACCACGTGTGTGTTTAACTTAATAAAAAATGCCAAGCTGTCTTCTAGAGTAGCCATACCATTTTTTATTCCCATCAACAATATGTGAGAGTTCCAGTTCTCAACATCCACACCAGACCTTGGTATCTTCTTTTCTTCCTCTTCTTCTTTTTTTTTAAATTTAGCCATTCTAATAGATCTGTAGCGGTATTTCATTCTCATTTTAATGTACATATCCCCAGTGACTAATGATGTTGAGCACCTTTTCATGCATTTGTTTGTCATCTGTATGTCTTCCTTCTTTGGTCAACTGTCTGTTCAAATATTTTGAGCATTAAAAAATCAAGTTGCTTTCTTGTGGCTACATTACAAATTGTTTTACATATTCTGAATTATATATCCCTTATCAAGTATATGAGTTGCAAACATTTTCTCCTTGTTTGTGACTTGCCTTTTCATTTTCTTAACAGTGTCTTTGGAAGAAAATGACAGAAAATGGTAATATTTATGAAATCCAATTTATTTCATTTTTTCTTTTTTGATTTATGCCTTCTATGTTCCATCTAAGAAATCTTTGTCTAACCTGAAATCACAAAGATTTTGTTCTGTACTTCCCTTCTCAAAATCTTACAGTTTTGCTGATGTATTTTGAAATAATTTTTATTTATGGTATGAGATACATTTATTTTTGTATACCAAATTGTTCTAGCACCATTTTTGAAAATGCTATGATTTCTCCATTCATATTGATATTTTTGTCAATAACCTATTTACCATATTGTCTCAATTTATTTCTGGATTCTCTATTCTGTTCTATTGATCTATATACTTACCCTTATGCTAATACCACATTAGCTTGTTTACTATAGTAATTCTTAAAATCAGATAATGGAAGTTCTCCAACTTAGTCACCCCACCCCAAATTTATTTATGCTGCTCTAAGTCCTTTGGATTTCGACATAAATTATATAATTGGCTTGCTAATTTGTACCCCAGGACTCATAAGGATTTTGACTGAGAATATATTGAATCTGTATAGCAATCCTGGGAGAAATGACATCTTAACAATATTGAGCTTCCAATGTGAACTCAGTATACTTTTCACTTATTTAGTTGTTCTCTAGTTTCTGTCAGTAATGTTTTATAGTTTTTCAGTGTATAGGTCACGTACATATTTAAAATATTCCCTATGTAGTTCATATTTTTTATGTCACCATTAATGGTATAGTTTCTTTGTTCTAATTTTCAACTGTTCATTGCCAATATATAGAATTATAATTGAGTTTTATATTGACCTTGGATTGTGCAAATTTACTAGACTCACTTATTAGTTTTAGTAGCTTTTTGGTAGATTCCTTAGAATTTTCTACATAGACAATAAAGTCATCTGAAAATACAGACAAAATATAAAGTTTTAATAATGAAATTTCAGACATAAAAAATAATCTCAGTCAGGCGCGGTGGCTCACGCCTATAATCCCAGCACTTTGGGAGTCCGAGGCAGGCAGATCACCTGAGGTCAGGAGTCTGAGACTGGCCTGGCCAACATGGCAAAATCCCGTCTCTACTAAAAGTCAAAAAATTAGCCAGGCATGGTGACGGGCGCCTGTAATCCCAGCTACTCAGGAGGCTGAGGCAGGAGAATCTCTTGAACCCGGGAGGCGGAGGTTGCAGTGAGCTGAGATCACACCACCGCACTCCAGCCTGAGCCACAAGAGCAAGACCCTGTCTTTAAAAAAAAAAAAAAAAAAAAAATCTCAGGGGAAACATTGGAAGGTACCATATAGGTATCATTTGTGAAAGATTCATGAAAGGAGATGACAAATTAATCTGAATCTGAAGCTTACTTCAGACCTTGTGGAGGGACCAAGGGGCAAAACAAACAAACAAACAAACAAAAAGCTCTTCTCCTTCCACAGATTCATGCGCTAAGTATTAACTGTAGTGTTTCTCTGGACTTAGGCATTAAGGTTAATCAGCATAAGTTTAAAATTTACTTTAAAAACTTTAGTGCACTAAAGTTTAAATTAAATACACTTGTTAAATAATTTCCTAAGGGGACTGAAAGAATTAGGGTCTGAGTTAAACTTTTAAGCAAAGTTACTACAATCATTTATTGAAGAGGTGCAGGAAAACCATTGTATTATGTTTATTCTTATAAGTCAATAAGATTAAGAATAATTATAATTAACAAGGAGCAGATATGCAAATATTACTTATCAATCATATTCTCTTCTTTTAAGGTTACAATAAAAACAATTCCATGGTTAAATATTTGTTGATAAAAGTTCACCATATTTTATTCATTTAATTTCTTAATATCATCCAGCTCTCTCCTCTTCCTGCCAGCTTTGGCCATTTTGTCATGTCTGTGGTTAATTTATATTCTGTGAAAGGAATATCTTCCAGAAAAATATGCTTATCTGGTTAAAAGCTACAGCATATTAAAGACCATAAGTCTTTCAAAATTTCAGAAGGCTATAGAACCAATTGTTTAAGTCAAAGAATATATGCATAATGTTTTCATGGATAGTTCATGTTAAAATAAGGCTAATCTTACATTATGGTTATACTGGCTTCTCTCAAATGCATATATAGTCTTAAAATGTTCATCACTTTTTTATACGGTCAGTTTTATTTACTCCAAAGGTTGATTTCCTTGAAATAGTTTTTTTTTTTTTTTTTCTCCTGAGACTACATTCCAGTTTATATGTAAATTGAAGCACACTCAGATTAAGTTAAAATAACTGAATGATGCGGCAGTTTCCTCATATGAAGTCTTTTCTTACTTAACCTTTCCACATGAAAGAGAGAATCTGTATTTGGTGTCTACTGAACCTGTTTGACATTCCAGAGATGTCAGAATCCTAAAGAATACATTTTAGCTGGTCTGAGTAATGCTTTTGTTGCAGAAAAGAATTAAGCTGGAGAAGGATTTGTGATTTTTCAATTCTAGAAATAGTGTGATGAAAAAAACTAATGATCCCACACAGAGTTTAGTGTTTGTGTAATGTTTATTCAGCCAAACAGAGGAGCATTTTTCTCTGCTATTAATCCTCAACGTTTCTTAGACTCTGGCAGAAAGCATTGGTAGAAAGCAATGTTTCAGTAGCATGTTACATTTCATTAAGTAAATGTAGGAATATGAGTGAATCCCATAACTCTTTGAAGTCAAGCACATTTTCTAACCTAAGAATGTAACACTTTAATTTGTATTCATTTTCGCTCAATAGAAAATTATATTTCCATCCCAATTCTCTTTTATCTTGCAAATTAGTAAGCAATAATATAATGTGAGATCCAAAAATCTTTTCACGTGATCATTTAAAATGTCCCAAAGTGAAAAAGATTTTCTCTGAATGGCACATATTATCAATTCCTTTAGCTTTCTTAATTTTGTTTTTACTTTTTTTCCAAGCCACTTTGAACATATCCTATGAAAATATTTGGAATGGCTAGATCCACTAAGAATTCAAATTCCATTGTATTATTTCCTCAAATCTGTTATGTTTTAGTCTTTGCATTTTCTCAGGGAACATGCCAATTCTGCTGGGATTGTCATTTAGCTTCCCAGAATCACTTGTGCATCCTTTTATAAAGGATTTTGGAATTGGTGTTACCAAATTCCAAACATGGTGGCAAAGAAGGGAGCTCCAATGCAGCCGGCGGGAGGCAAAAGAGAAAGAGAGAGAGAACTTTTTGGAATCTTAGTGAAGTTCAACCAAATTGCAAATCTTTTAAGACTTACAACAATAATTTGGCATTTACTGAACACTTACTACATGGTAGGCACTGCAGAAAGTGCCTTCTGTAATTTGTCTCATTTAATAATCCCTCTCCTATGGGGTAAGCACTCTCAATATGCTCATTGTAAGGTGGGGGAAATTAAAGAATCGAGAAATTAAGGGGCTTCTCTCAGGCTACATAAATAATAAATAGCAGAAGAGTGACATGAACTCAGGTTTGCCTAATTCCAATGCATATTGTAAATCCGTATCTCCAGCACTGCAAGCAGCACATTCCAACCTGCATCAGAAATGTGGGAGCATACATTTCCAAAAGGGCTTATTTTCTTCTGAAATTACTCAGAGTAAGGCCACAGCTTGCGTTTTTGGTTTTATGTTCCTCTGAAAATTTGTAGCCAAATCCACATTGCCCCCCAAAACTTTGAAATCTTACTCTGTATTTTTTGCACAATTCCCTTTGTAAATAAAAATACAGTAAAAACAAAGAGGTATTAGGCTCAAACCAGCGTGAAATTTGCCCTCTGTTAGCCAAATCCTGCTGATGGTCCCAGAAGGGGCTTTGCTCAAGACAGGGTAGTACTATGACAAGGTACTACTATGAGAAGGACCTCTGGGCTGCCCTCGGCTGTCCCAGCTAAGCTTGACCTTGATGTCTACAAACACCTGCTTTGATTGTAGTTGTCTTGTTATTGAGTGGGGCTCAGCTTTCTAGCACTTTCCAATTTACAAACTGGAAATTCCTGCTGTGAAATATGTAAAAATTGTTTTTTAAATATTAAATATAAAAGATTAAAAATACAAAAAATGTAATTGTGTGATCCTTCTATTGCTCCTATCTTCCAAATGTACAGCCATCTTTGACCTTTTGTCTCAAAAAGGGAAAACTGTTTATGTCCTGATTTCAACTGCACCTGATTTCATAAATAATGACTTCTACATGACAGAAGGTACCCTAAGGAGCAGCCCCAATGACCCCTTTGCTCTAAAACTGGCATAGAACTGATGTCCCAGCATGGAGTGGGAGATGCCAGTGATATTTTCTTCCACCCATATTTATCAGTGCTGTATTTACCAAGCATTTTGCCCTGTTTTATGTAAGGGCAGGCTATGTGGCAGTTAAATTTTAGCTAAGGAAATTATACTTTATCTGCTGAAACTTTACACTAAGAACTTTTAAAGTATTCCAATTACATAAAGTAATTTTCTCAATTTGTAATTGTTCTATTGAGTTCTTTTGTGAATCTATTGTGATTTGTGGCTGCTCTATTAAGTTATGAAGCAGCAAAGTCTTGTTGAGGAGGAATGTATGAGGAAGTGGGTTTTCTGATTAAGTCAACAATCTGGTTAATTCAGATCTAATGCAAAAGTCCTTTTGGTTCAGTCTTGGAACAAACTTTTTCAAAAAGTAATTTGCAAACATAGTATATGGAATGGAATGCAATTGTTGATGGCTGAGGTGGTCTGGATGCATTATCTAAATGTAGTTCCTGGAAAGGGGTGTGCAAATTGATGGCCCATGGGCTCACTACTGCCTGCCTGCCTTTGAGTCCTTTCTTGTTTGGGCTCAAATTCTAGCTTCTTTAGGCACTATTTGATCTGGGGCAAGCTCTTTCTCTTTTCTAAGTCCCAATTTCATCATGCGTAATAAATAAATAAAAAATATTAATTACCTCAAAGAAATGTTGGGAGGAGTGAGTTAATTCATGCAAACATACTAGCACAATGCCTGGCACCCCACGAGTGCTGAGTAAGTATTAGCTATCATTAGTACTCCTACCTTAACTTTTAGTGTTTATGGATCTCAATACATACTTTGAAAATCGCTTTCCTTTGGGTAAATACCACACAATCAAATTATTTCCTTGTCAACTCCCTCTTCCTTTTGTAAAGAGAATTTAAATGTAGCACAGGAAAAACTGCCTTAGCTGGGTAGCTCTGGATGGGGGTGCATAACATGTTTTGTGTGATTTAGCAAATGTAATAGTTATTTCATGGACAGTAAACATAACTTTAGTTAGGTTTGATGAATGCATCTGTAAACATAAGACAGGTTGGTTTCCTGACTCAAGAATATGAATCTCAAATTCCTATTTGAGATTTGAAAAATTCCTTAGTAACCTGCATGGTTGCTTTAATGGCTTTCTACCATGAAGTGACTGATGATGGAGGTTTGTACCTAATTAGACTGTCTGCCTGTTTTTCCCTCATTTCCTCCTTCCCTCTCTTTCTTCTAAATTGGCAGAACAGGAGAAAATAGGAAAAGTCTTATTGTTAGTTATTAGGTCTCTCTCTTTAGCCATCCTCTTCATAGTGGAAGGTCGAAGAACAAAGGTCACCTTCCAAGGCTCCTACAATAAGCACTCTGACCTCATTGCCAAATCGCTTTTCCAGAGAGTGCCACCAGATCATGTGTCACTTTTATGAACTTTAGTTCTGGCAAACCTGATGTTATGTGTCACGTTCTTTTTGGTTAAAATGTATACTCTCTAAAAGCAAAAATTATAGATGAATAAAAGCATGTTTGCAGCCTGATTTCAGAAAAAGTCTTCATTTCTTTCTTAGAAATTGAAAGTATATTTGAAATATAGTATCACAGCAGGAACCTGGAATTTACCGGTTAGCTCCTTGTTAGCATATTATACTTAAATAATCACAAAAGAAGGTTATAATTCATGAACCATCCTTTGCAATGGGTTCATTTAGAAAGCATATTTGAATTTCATTGAATAGAAGAAGTCTGCAAAGAGATGGTTCATCTAAACCTCAGGGTTATGTTCTGTCCACTGAAAAGCCAGTTTTTATTGCTTTAAAAGCATTCACTTTAATCTAACTAAATATACAATGGCAGATTGCTCACAATTATGGTTTCACTAAAATGAATACATATGCTTTACACTTAATTTTAAAAATATTTTAAAGTTTATTTCTGTACTTTAATTAATAGTTTAAAATGGGCTTTCATCCTTTGCCTCCAAAATTAACTCACTAAAAAATGAAACAAAAACAAATTGGCTGTTCCAAAAAAAAAAAAGATAAGAACCTAGATATTGAAGTACTTTATAATTATTAATATACACATAAATCTCATAATTTACTTTCATTTATATTTATGGAGGAGAAAAATATTCATGTTTTTGATTTTTCAAAATGATTGGAATTAACATTGGACAACTGGTATCTGTTTATTTCACACATTCGTCTAATCATTACTTTATTCAATATAGTATATACTTTATTCAATATAGCCTTAAATAGGTTGAATATATTCACTTAACATCTGCCAATTATGTCATTTCATAAGGAATATTTATACAAAATGTAGTCATTTTTGGCATTTTGATTCCAAATCTTTATTAATGTTTTTTAAATATACCCCCTTTTCAAGTCTCTCTATAGAGTTGAGTATACGTAAGTAATTGCCCTAATTTGTATCTAACCAAATTAATTAAAAATTTTCAGTAGTTATATTTTTAAAAAATCTTACTCTAACTAGGAAAAAACAAACATTCAGTATATTCATTTTACGTTTAAAATAACAGTTGAGAACCCACAACGTACTTGATTCTACAGATAAGAAAAACAGATTTTCACAATCCTGCTAGCTCTGATAGGTTCACTAAATCTTGTTAATATTTTTACACATAACTCGAATTTCATTCGTATACTTTAGAGGCTTGTAGTCTATGGAAATGCTATTTACATGTGAGGGAAATAATATGTAATTTACCAAAGGATCAACAATTGCTTCCAGTGGTAGGTAGGCTGTGATTATTTTATAAGACGAAAAACTCTTATAAATTTACTTATTGCTGGTACTGGATGATGAAATGTTGTAAACAACTATAAAAGATAGTATGGTTTGTTTGTTTGTTTGTTTGTTTGTTTTTCCTAGCTTGAATTCACCAGTGCAGTGAATGAAAAACTGGTAAAACGAAACCTTGAAATGATGGAATCATGGAATTACAGCATAAGAGAAAAAAAAATTCCGGAAATTGACCATTCAAGTGTGTTCTAGCTATGCAATGCTCCCGAAAGTAGAGCTCTGTCCTAATTTTACAGATCCCCAAAGAAGGAAATTATGTAATTTATACCCTTTAGTTACATTGATTAAAATAAGTTGCTAACAAGTCTAATAATTCTATTTTGACTTGCTTATGTACATATTGATTTCAGTGTGGAATAACCTATGACTCCTTTAATGAGTAATATCTGAATGGCAAGCTCACAAGGTTGTCTTCACCTGGTTGCCCCAGTCTGGGATAAAGTACAGTAATCCTTCCCACAGATTATTTTTGGAGGAGTGAAAATCCATACCTTTCTTATGTCTCTCACTTTTTCTTAACTCCCAACAGTGTCTCCCATGGCTGGCCATCTTTCATGGCACTTCAGAATTAAGGTGAAAGAGAATTACAAGGGGCGAAGTTCTCCAGTAGTTCTCTGACACCAGCCCCCCAGTGCATTGATGTCAACTTTGGGCCCTGACAATAGTCCGTGTTTGAGATCAGAGTTTGAATACTGCAAATCATAACTGGTAAGTTTGAGAATGTGCAGGGACTTCACTATCGCCTGTCAGCAGCTTCTTTTTAAATGTAAACAACCCTGGAAAGAATAACACATTGAACTGTTACCTGCTGCAAAAGTATTAAGATTTCTTTCTTCTGTGGCCTACTGCTTAAAATGAAGTTTCTGAAATAAACTAACAGAAGATTTAAAACCCTGCTGGACCCTGAGGAGGTCCTGAGGTGAGTAACACAAGGAGTTGAAGAAATTTCAGAAGATCATTTTTAGGCAGAGAGTAATGGCCAGAATAGACAGTGATTCTGGAGTGCTTACAGAGTTCCGGGCACTGTTTAAAGGGTTTTTTTGTTTGTTTGTTTACACTTAATGACTTGTTTGATTCTTATAAAAACCTTATAAGGTAGATTCTAAAAATTATTCCTCTTTTATAGATGGCAAAATTGAGGCAAAGAGAAATTTAAAAACTCCAAGATCACAGTCAGCAAATGACAGAGTGGGGATTTGAACCCAGGTAGCCTGGCTCTAGTGCTTAAGCAATACTGTCTATTCACCTGGTTCTTTACAGAGAACAGTCAAGATCTAGAGGTAAAACCTTGTGAGGAGAAGCAGACCAGAAAAGGAGTACAGGAGCCCCACCAGCTAAATCACCAATCTCTATTTTGCTTCAGATCAATTTTCACAATCTGGTTGGAAAAAGGATAGTCCTAATTCCATGATCTCTTTTAGAAATAGAAATCTGTTTTATTTCAACTCTGCTAAGTCATGTCACTTCTGGTAAGCTTATCTTTTCTCTGTATCCCAGTTTAATTTTCCAATAAATAATTTGATTCTACACACACATAAAAATGAGCATAAGTACTTTTAAATGTGAAGTAATCTGTACTATGGTACGAACAGTATTTGTGTGTGTGTGTTTAACATGAAGACAACCAAAAAGATAAATAGCCAAAATAAAACTATAAAGCTGGTTTTGAAACAGGAAATTTTTTAAAAAAAATTGAAAAACAGTAAAACTTAAATAATCACTTTGCTTTTTATTGTATTAATGGATCTTATATTCAAGGCAAGATGAAAATTTGGTGAAATTGTCTAGATAAGTCCTAAGGGAAGGTTACTTGTGTTCATTTGCCTTGACAAATAATGCTTCATCTGCCCTGCCAAGTATGTGGATTTGCTTGTTTGATTGATTGATTGATTGATTGATTGCTTATATTTTTTACCACAAAGCTATTGTTTTAAATCCTCAGGAAAATTTGACATAATCATATAAGCCAACTATGGTTTCTGGAAATTTGCTTTTCTTTAAAAAAGAATTGAAAGTCATTTGGTGAATTCTTTGTTCTAAAAATGGCAATTCAGACAGGAAAATTCTGGGATTGATTTTAGGATCATGCTTCAGTTCTACACTTTTCTTTGCCAACAGAGACTTGGTCACACTCCACCAGCCTGGTGTTGTGTTTTCGAACTTGGAGCTTCCCATCATTGAGAGTCATTACCATATATTGCTCTGGGAAATCAACTGTGTAGCTGTCAGTAATTTCCAGGAAAGCCATCCTACTTACTTTCCTTTTATTTTCCTGCTCTGAATCAGCAAGCAGGTCTGTGATTACTCAGGCCCTAGGCAAATGTTTCTATGATGAGGTCTATTCTACAGGGAAAGCGAGGAATAGGGTTGGGTCCATAAGAGTGGGTTCTTCCTTAAAGTCATGTGATAAGCAACAACCAAATCATCTCCGATACTGCTTTCATTTCAAACTTTAACAATCTTGGATGCAGCTGGAAAGCTGTTACTTAACCCAATTACCCTTGGAGGGACTGGTCCTCTGGATGAAGACAAGAAGATACATGATCAAATTAACAGTAGCAAGATGGGTAGCAGGAAGTTACAGTCAGTCTATTCAGAGGAGTAAAGATCTAATCAAGTACCAAGTCAGGAGGGTAAAGTCAAAGTGTATTTGGAAAGACTCACCAATGCCAAGGTTTCCTTGCATAAAATATAGCACAAGTTCAGGCTTCTAAACTCTACAAACCTCTGACCTTTGGCTCTTTTATGTCTCTATTTTTCTGGCCTGACAGGCCACATGCCAATGTGCAACCCAGAATCCCTCACCCTTGTGATTTATGGCTTACAGCTGCTTCAGCATCTCCACCATGGCAGCTGCTTTTCAGATGTCTTCAAAACAGAGGGAGAGTGTTAATGTGAACTTGAGTGGCTGCAGAAGAGAGGAAGAAAAGTTGATGAAAAAATCATCTGAATTCAACCCCAAAGCTTTCCATTGATCTTTGCCTTCGGGGCCAAGCAAAATGTTTGGTTTATTTCATAAGCTAATTAGGTGTGTGAAAGGCTACTTGGCATTTGCTATTGACTGAACCCAACAAAAGTGATCACCAGGCTAGGTGATCAATAAGAGATCGATTACAAGCGTGTGATTGGATTAGCCATTTGATCAATGCTGTGTGCTAATATATTAACAAGCAAATTACCGAGTAGCCCTTAAGAGCAGAATGCTGACTCTGATTGCATTACAAACTAGTGAGATCTAATGACCTACCAAGTGCAAGGGGTTAGTTATACAAATCAAGACCTGAAAGTATTTTTTTCCTTGAAGATTTCTCCCCCGCCAAAGAAAATGCTTTCTTAAGTGAGATTCAAATTAAATTACAATTAGCAAGCAGCTGCACTGAGACACCTAATTTCCAAGCAGATATCATTCATGAGAAAGAGGGCTTGGGAACTCCATATAAAACAGCCTAGAGACTTTGAGGAAGAGCTGGCTAATATCAAAAAGGGAAAAACAAAAAAATATCAGAATAGTCACTAATATTTCTCTAATGAAGTTTTGATTCATGGTTTCCCAGTTTGGATATATCGAGCTCTTCCACGATAGACTCTAATGTCGCTGGATCTTTATTAAAACTATATCTGTTTTCTCAGCTCCCATTTTGCAGGTAATCTGTTATGTAACCGCTTCAATAGCAGAAGAAGCAATGAGATGCCTGTGTGTGTGCGCGCGCGCGTGCAGGATGAAGAACTGTGGCTAGTAAAGTGCCCTTTTGAGAAAAAGAAAAAATTGCAAGACATGTTAGGTTAGCGCAAAAGTAATTGTGGTGTTTGCCATTTTTTAAAGTAATACAAAAACAGCAATTACTTTTGCACCAACCCAATTCAATGTGGAGTGAAGAAAATGTTCTCCACTAAGTCTTTAGAACTTGTTTCCCTTAGCTGATTCCATAAGTGACCTTACAAGAGCAAAACCCCACAAAACAGAGCTCCTCTCCAACTCTGCTTTCCCCATGATTAGGTGAAGCATTTGTTCAATTGACTGTGCTCTTTCAGATTCCCTAAGTGGAGACCAGACAAGCCTTTGCTCACTTTCCCTCTTAATCCTTTTCCTTTGAAGAAACATTTTTTTTTCCCCTTTGCCTCAGGGAAGCTGAACCGATTAGTCTGAATTCTCCAGTGTTATTTGCAGATGGAAAGGTCTCCGCGGGCCCAGAGGCAGAGTGTCAGCCCGAGCCGCGGCGAGGCCGAGGCGGGACGGGCTCCCGTGGTGTGGAGGCCAGAGCCGGCTGGCAGGCTGCGGCCTCGCCAGGCCTAGGCGGAGCAGCTGACAAAACAGCCTGCCGGGCCGGGCCGCGAGGGAGGGCGGGAGGGGAGAGGCTGTCAATCAACATCACTGACGCGCAGGCGGGAAACGGAAGATCTCATGGAGCCCTGTCAGTTCCAAGACGCCAAAGCGAACTAGGGTTGGGTTTGCCCGCGGCTGGGGACACATGGTACTTCAGGGTTAAATGTTTGGGCACTAGAGGCTCAGGCAGATTTTCCTCTACTTGATACGCGTTTGGTGGGTTTCAATTTTTATACCTTAATACGTCCGTTTCTGTACCCAAATAGCTAATTCAGTGCCTTTGAGAGTACCTACTGACGTTCTTATGAGAACTGTTTTTCCATTTGACTTAAAACTGATGGTAGGAAGTCATCGCAGATGACAGTCCTTTCAGATCTATTCCTTTGTGTTATTGTTTTGTGTGAAAAGCCCCATTCTACGTTTTAAAATACTTTCTGTGCCTACAGAAGCATAAAGTACAGGTTACAGAGCTTACTTCTCTTTAAATGAAATGATAAAGTCATCAGGTTCGTTGTTGATAGAATCTCAACTCAGTTTACCTCAGGGTGAAGATCTGTGATAAATGACTTATCTTTGGGATCTGACGAAGCCTCAACTACAGTGGCATATGGTGTAATGATAAAATAATCTATGCTAGAAAACGAGTTATTTCAGTCATCAATGATTACATTCATGATGAGGAACAACATACTTTGAACCAGCAGTAAAATCTCTTCTAATTAATCTTATGTTCATCAAAAACCTCTAACAGAGCAGTTAAAAGAACATCCCGCATATCATAAATGCAAGTCAGGTGCCTATAATGCTATAAACCACTT
Source organism: Chlorocebus sabaeus (assembly GCF_047675955.1). Classification (NCBI taxonomy): domain Eukaryota; kingdom Metazoa; phylum Chordata; class Mammalia; order Primates; family Cercopithecidae; genus Chlorocebus; species Chlorocebus sabaeus. The sequence continues at coordinate 24,472,800 of NC_132916.1, read as the reverse complement.
ATTGGAGTGTTACTGATTAATGCCTCCGACATTATTCTACCCTTTTCCTTCTGTAGTGCTATTAATTTGAAGGTAGCATCATAAACATTTCTCCAGAAGAACCAGCTGTATGGCTCTAGATGATAATGTTTGTAATTATTTAAGATAGAAACCAATGGAGGGCAAGCTTCTTGCTTATCACTGTGCCTGATTTAGTAACATGCTGGTGTGCAGGAAGAACTGAGAAGGGGAAGCGAATGACAACAGGCAAAAAAGAAGTTTGTTCACATTCAGTAATTCATTTGGGGATTTGTGACAATTTCACTTGGGAAAAAAGCAAAATCATAAGTGACTTGACATCGATCATTAGAATCTATTACACTCTGAACATCATCTAAAGCATATATACTTTCCAGTCCATAGTTTATTTTTTTAAAAAGACTAGCAATTCTATTTCTAAACTGTCTCATTTTACCTATTTCCATGTTAAGTTTAATGACAGTTGATACTGAAGAGTTAATGTGATACTTCTCATCAGTTTGCAGATAATTGTTTAGTAGAATATTACAGTGTCCTTTGGCTTTATTCACACCTTACAGAGCCTGTTGTGGCCTTCTTCAGTGTGAAAATGAAGGGTGTGTTGCTTTCCCTACTTTCACCCACAGAGGATCATTCCCAAACATAAGTGGTATCATTCTTGAAAGCTCCAGTAGGCAGGATTATAACTTGGTTGCAATAGACAGCTCAAGTGTTATCCCGTGAAAGGCTGATGATTAATGAAGATGAAAAAGCAGGGTTGGGTGGTTAGCTGAAGCGTGCATGAGTGATGTGGCTTACAAGAAGAAAGAAAAATGATTCTAATAAAAAAAAACTTTATTAAATACCCATTAGGATGGCTGTTATTTAAAAAAAAGTAACAAGTGTTGGAGAGGATTTAAAGAAATTGGGAAACTTCTACACCGCTGGTGGGAGTGTAAAATGGTGCAGCTACTGTGGAAAACAGTGCGGAAGATCCTCAGAATTTTTGAAGTAGAATTAGCACACGATCCACCAATTCCACTTCTGGGTATATACCCAAAAAAATTGAAAGCAGAGGCTTGATCAGATGTTCCTAGCAGTATTATTCACAATAGCCAAAAGTGGAAGCAACCCAATCGGTCTATTGCTGGTTGAGTAAATAAACAAAATGCCATATAGTCACACAAAGGAATTCAGCCTTAAAAAGGAAGAAAATTCTGACACATACTACGACATGGATGAATCTTAAGGACCTTACTCCAGGTATAATAAGCCAATCACAAAAGGGCAAATATTGTATGATTCTGCTTATATGAGATATCTAGAGTAGTCAAATTCTTAGAGATAGAAAGTAGAATGGTGGTACCAGAGTCCAGGGGGAGGGAGAAATGGGGAGTTATACAGAGTTTCCATTTGGGAAATGAAAAAAACTCTAGTGATAGTTGAACAGCATAAATGTACTTAAGTCACTGACTGTTGCATTCAGTGTAAATAATATAAAGTAAATTTTATGTTATGTATATATTGCCACAGTTAAAAAAAATACTAGTTAGGGGATAGTACACAGGGATAATCTATTACTTCATGCATCGCCTCCTTGCTTTTTGAGGAGAAGGAGAAAGTAGTTACCTGCCAAAGTGTATGTTGCATTTTTTCTCCTTCTCCTGGGGGCTCAGGCTGGAGAAGAATATGTTTCATTCGCCTGCGGCCCTTGGCTGCCTGGGAGCGAAGTTTGAGGGAAATGCTGAACAAGGAGTTGAACTATTTGGGCTGCTGTAGCTGGCTTTCCAGAGTAAAGTTTATAATTCACATAGGCAGACTATGTCGACAGGCTACAATTCACACAGGTAGCCTACCAGGTAGCCTACCAGAAGGTTTCTCTACTGCACGGGGTGAGAGGTGGGAGGAAATAGCCAAAAGAGTTGCAACTTTCACTTGCTCTCCTTCATACAATAAATATTTACCGAGTGATTATGTGTCGGGGTCTATTACAGGCCTCATTTGACTCAAGGTAAAGTTCCACACTCAATAGGGAGCTATGGTCATTCCAGACCTTTCCAGTTACTGTCTACACAAATTGCCATAATGACGGTTAATGTCTGTCACAGGGGTTAGGGCTGTAATACCAACAAACCAGAATCCTTTAAAAACATGTCACTGATCGATTTGTTTTGAGTTTTCTAATATTTTTGAATTCCACTTAAAATTTTTGCCTTGTCCTGGAAGAGGAGCAAGTTTCATTAGTCTATGAATATTATTCAGTGATCATCATAAATAGCACCTGTGGTTTATATGGAAATTTTACCTACTATCCTAAACTGACCATTTTACACTCTTACATTTTGAGATTTGCTTTTTTCCCATATATTTTATAGCAGAGACTTTGGATCTAACCTATATAATGGAGCTACTTGATTTTTATTCTAATTTTAAAAGTCTAAAGTTTTTGGTACCTTCAAAAGGATATATGCAACATATATGTAAATTATAAAACATAGTAAGATGAACATCTGTGAACTGATCATGCAACTTAAGGAACAGAACAGTATCAATATTGTTGAAGCATCCTTCTTACTTCTTCTGCATCCCATACATCCACCCAAGAGATCACATTAACCTAATTTTTTAAATCATCCTCTTTCTATTCTACTAGATACGTATATATCCCTCTGATGGTTAATTTTAAGTTTCAACTTGACTGGGATAACAGGTATCCATATAGCTGGAGAAATATTATTTCTGGATGTGTCTGTGAGGGTGTTTCTGAAAGAGATTAGCATTTCAATTGGCAGACAGAGTAAATTAAATTACCTCACCAGTGTGGGTGGAAATGACCAATCCTTTGAAAGACTTAAATGAAGAGGCAGAAGAAGGGCACATTTGCCTTCCGTGCTTGAGCTGACATCCATCTTCCACCCTCTGACATTGGTGCTCCTTGCCCCATTGACGCCCCATTTCCCAGGCTTCTGAACTTAGACTGAATTACGCCACTGGCTTTCCTGGTTCTCCAGTTTGCAGATGGCAGATTGTGTGATCTCTTGGATTCCCTAATGTGTGAGCAAATTCATACAATAATATTAACATGCTACAAATAAAATATATAAAATATGTCATAATATGAACACATAAAATAAGTATCCTCATATATATCTATATACAGTCATGCATCACTTAAGGACAGGGATACATTCTGAGAAATGCATCGTTAGGTGATTTTAGTCATTATGCAAACATCAGGGAGTGTACCAACACAAACCTAGAAGGTATAGCCTACTACATACCTAGGCTGTATGGTATAGCTTATTGCTTCTAGAATATAAGCTTATGTAGCATGTTACTGTACTGAATACTGTAGGCAACTGTAATACAGTCATAAATATTTCTGCATTCCATCGTATCTAAACATAGAAAAAGTACATCAAAAATACAACATAAAGAACAAAAAATGGTACACCTATGTAGGGCACTCACCGTGAATGGAGCTTACGAGACTGGAAAATGTTCTGGGAGGTTGAGTGAGTAGTGAGTGAATGTGAAGGCCTAAGACATTACTGTACACTACTGTAGACTTTATAAACACTGAAAACTTAGCCTGTACTAAGTTCATTAAAATTTTTCTTTCCTCAATAATAAATTGATCTTAGCTTACTGCAACTTTTTTTCTAACTTTTTAAAAAATATACTTTAAGTTCTGGAGTACATGTGCAGAACATGCAGGTTTGTTACATAGGTATATTTTGCCAGGTTGGTTTGCTGCACCCATCAACTCATCATTTACATTAGGTATTTCTCCTAATGCTACCCCTCTCCCATCCTCTCACCCCCCAGCAGGTCCCAGTGTGTGAAGTTCCCCTTCCTGTGTCCATGTGTTCTCATTGTTCAACTCCCACTTATGAGTGAGAACATGTGGTGTTTGGTTTTCTCTTCTTGTGTTACTTTGCTGAGAATGATAGTTTCCAGTTTCATTCATGTCCCTGCAAAGGACATGAACTAATCATTTTTATGGCTGTATAGTATTCCATGGTGAAACTTTTAAATTTTTTAACTTTCTGACCGTTTGTAACACTTAGCTGAAAACAAATACATTGTACAGCTATACAAAAATACTGTCTTTCTTTGTATCCTTCTTCTATAAACTCTTCTATTAAATTTTATTTTATTTTTTACTTTTTAAACTTTTTTGTTAGAAACTAAGACACAAACACATACATTAGTCTAGGTCTACACAGGATCAGGATCTTCAAATATCACTGTCTTCTACCTCCACATCTTGTCCTACTGGAAGGTTTTCAGGGGAAATGATACTCAGGGAGCTGTCATCTCCTACGGTAATAATGTCTTCTTCTGGAAAACCTCCTGAAGGAACTGTTTGAGGCTGTTTTACAGTAAACCTTTTTTAAAAAAATAATTACAAGGCATGTACTCTAAAATAATGATACAAAGTATAATATAGTAAATATATAAATTAGTAACATAGTCATTTATGATCATTATCAACTATCATGTACTGTACATAATTGTATGTATTATACTGTTAGGCAAATGACAGTGTAGCAGGTTTGTTTACACCAACATCACTACAAACATGTGAATAATGAATAACTCCTTGCACTATGGTGTTATGATGGCTACAATGTCAGTAGGTGATATGAATTTTTCAGCTCCATTATAATCTTATGGGACCAACAATCTATATGTGGTATGTCATTGAAAAAATGTTATTATATGGCACATGACCATATATCCTATTGGTACTGTTTCTTTGAAAAATTCTGACAGATAGGAACACTAATAAATGCATTGTTTTCCTTTTGTTTTTGAATATTTAAAATGGTACTATATTGCTTATGTTGCCTGCAACTTGATTTTCCCACGCATCATGTTTCTTAAAGTCACCCTTCTTCACATGGTAGCTGTAGTTTTATTAACTTTTCTCTGATATAGAGTATTCCATTACATGGACACACCACAACATATTTATCTGTTCTTCTGTTGATATATATTTGGGTTGTTTCCAATATTTTTTCTTTCGCTACCCTTAACATTGGGCTGTGAACATTCTTGTGCATGCCAGCTGCTGCATTGTGCAAAAGTTTTTTTAAGATGCAGTTTGAGAAGCGTCCGTTCATACCTTTTGCCCACTTTTTGATGGAGTTGGACATTTATGCTGCCAACAATCGTATGAAACAAAAGCTCATCATCACTGGTCATTAGAGAAATGCAAATTAAAACCACAATGAGATGCCATCTCACGCCAGTTACAATGGTGATTATTAAAAAGTCAGGAAACAACAGATGCTGGAGAGGAGAAACAGGAACGCTTTTACACTGTTGATGGGAGTGTAAATTAGTTCAACCATTGTGGAAGATAGTGTGGTGATTCCTCAAGGATCTAGAACCAGAAATACCATTTGACCCAGCAATCCCATTACTGGGTATATACCCAAAGGATTGTGAATTATTCTACTATAATGGCACATGTACACATATGTTTTTGCAGCACTATTTACAATAGCAAAGACTTGGAACCAACCCAAATGCCCATCAATGATAGACTAAAGAAAATGTGGCACATATACACCATGGAATACTATGCAGCCATAAAAAAGAATGAGTTCATATCATTTTGCAGGGACATGGATGAAGCTGAAAGCCATCATTCTCAGCAAACTAACACTGGAACAGAAAATCAAGCACCACATGTTCTCACTCATAAGTGGGAGTTGAACAATGAGAACACATGGACACAGGGAGGGGAACATCACACACCAGGGCCTTTTATGGGGTGAGGGGCAAAAGGATGGAGAGCATTAGGACAAATACCTGATGAATGCAGGACTTAAAACCTAGATGACGGATTGATAGGCACAGCAAACCACCATGGCACATGCATACCTATGTAACAAACCTGCACATTCTGCACATGTATCCCAGAACTTTAAGTAAAATAAAAATTAAAAAAAGATACAGTTAGAGGAGAAAATGCTGGGTTATAGGCTGTGTTAATGTAAGTTGCCTAATTTTTTTTCTGTTTTAAAGATTGAAACAAGTGGAAATTCCAGTCTTTGCCACATATACATCACTGTTAAGTTTTTCTAGTTTTAAATTTTTCTTTAATTTGGTTTTGTAAACTGTGGTGTCTCATTTTACTCCAAAACAATGCCTTTTCCATCCTAGTCTTTGAATATTTCTGTCATAAAGACCTCTGCTTCCCAGATTGTACATTTCCAATTTCTTTTCAAGTCCAACTAAAGACAATTTCTACTCTCTCTCTTAACCCCCAGCTATTTCAAAACTTGTCAAAACCAAATATTTTGAGTTTATTTGGAAATTAATTAACACCAGACATTGAGCACTACTTCAGTAGTTATATTGAAGATAAATAATACTAGGAGAAAGACATAATTAAAAAATATGCAAGTATATTTAATGCAATCTGCAAATATTCCAGCCAAGCATTAAAAGCATTGGTATTTCAACTAGGTTTTCCATTTATTTAATCAATTTGTATTTATTAAGTACCCACTCCGGGCTAGGTGCTGTGCTAACTAGTGGGTACAAAACAATCAACACAACAAGCATGACCTAGAAGACATGAAATACATAAATGTGATTAGCTTTATGAGAAAAAGAAATGCAGTGTGCTGTAGGACAGCGTCACAGGGACCAACCAAGGCTGCAGGTACAGGAAGCAGGGGCAAAGGAAGTTTCCCCAAGAGAAAGGACACCCAGATGAGACCTGCAAGATGTGGGACAGTCATCCAGGTTGGGAGGGGCCCGGTATGGTAGGTAGGAGAAGTATTTCCAGTTGAGGGCATTGCCCAAAGCCCTAAAGGACTGGTGGACTAAGGAAGCAGAGAATTTTTGAGAAGGTGGCTTGAAGACGTAGGCAGGAGTTAGATAATGTAAGGTTTCAAGGACCATTATATATTTTAGATTTGTTGTAAGAGAAGTGAAATGTAGTGTTTTCAGTCTATTATTCTGGTAGCTATATGGAGAATATATTAAAGGGGTGCAATTATTTGGAGTGAGAAGACCTAGGAAAAATTCCATACAGTGAGAGAGGAGGACTTGGACTAGGATAAGGGATGAGGGGAAAAAGAAAGTTAGACATTTTGAGAGAGTTTTGGAGGCTGGAAGCAGCAGGTCTTGATGATCAATCTTGTGGGAGGAAGATGAAGAAGAGGAAATAATTAGGGAAACCTCCAGGTTTTTGGCTTAAACACTAAATTATTGCCCTAAAATTAAACACGAGGAAAGCAAAAGTAATATTTCAGAGTTATACTCGTGTACTACTGGAAAAGAAACAGTGTAGGCAAGACCAGTCAGGAAAAGAGCTGGCACCGCTGAAACAGGACAGAGAGGAAACAGCTAATATGTTTCACAGTGGGAATAATACTAGACCTCAGTGTCAGACTTTGAACAATTTGCTTCATCTTTTTCCCATGTGCCTTTCCTATCCTTGCTCTTCTCAACCCATTCTGAGATCTTCAACCTTTTCAGTCCAAACCCTTCTCTCCACCACAGTCTACATCCAACACCATCCCCTCAGCAAAGTGGCTCCTGATCCCTCCTCAAACAAGTCCTTTCTCCTTCTCCTGAGCTTACTCTCCTGAGTAGGTGTTTGCTCCCTACTTTGGCTGACAAAGGTCATCGTTACTAACCCATCTTATTTACTCCACCAAATTGTAAGCCCTTTGAGGCAGAAATTATGCTCTACAGTTGTTTCACAGTTGTAATCTTTTCTACTTCTTCCCACCACTCTCCATCTGCAACAGCTCTAGATCACCTGGGCTCTTATTGAAGTCCTCCAGACATATGGGACTCGCCACTGTCATAATCTTTATGACCACTTACAAAGAGACAGGTGTTGAATGTAAAATTAACAATATCTACCAAAATTACATACATTTTTAAATTGCTATTTGTAAAAATAAAGCTTCAAAATATCTACACAACCAAGCACCAAACATCTAAACCACTTGGTGTTGATTTTTTTTTTGCTTGGGATCAAAATATAGCAAATATTCATATCTGTTGGACTTGGGCAAAAGTTTCTGGAGAAAGTTAAACATCTTGCATTTCAAAAAATGCATATGAGCCACATTTTTAAAGGAAATATTTCAGAAATGTGATTCACTTTGTAGTTTTCTTTAAATTAAAATGCAATAATACACACATATGTACACATATATACTTGTTTTCTGCAAAGATAAAAGGCAAGAGGCAATTTGAAGTAGTGATATTAATAAATGTTCAATTAAATAACACTTGGTAATTTTGTCTATAATTTTGGGACTATTTGCAGTGTAACTCTAAAGTTTTCAAATTCAAATCTAGTTAGATTTTTTCTTTGTCCATACAGAAGAAAGGTATACCCACAATTTTATAGTGTGTATTTGTATTAATATGTAATTTATACACAGCCAGCATGCATTTAATGATGTTATTGATCACTATTTGTTTATTATAGACCCTTGATTGAGAAATATTGAGTTGTTTAAAGATATCAATGCTTCATAATTATGTTGTATTTTAATTTAAATGTTGCTTAACCCTGTGGAGAAGAAAGCTATAGTTTTATGAGGTTTTTGCTTTATGAAAGAGCAACCAAGACACTGAAAGTTTGTGTCTGTCCAAAGTCACATTCTTGAATAAACTTAGAAAGAACCATGATGTCTTCCCTGTTAGGCTAGTAGTGATTATTTTCCCAATATGTTTCACTACTGTATCCTTAATTTGTCTTGGACATATCTCTATAGAATCAGACAGAATTTAGGGATGATACTAGATTTTGAAAGCATTCCACATTTTTAGTCTAGGCCCAGATTTAATTGATAACATAAATGTTGAAACAATTCAACTTTTTTTTCATTGCAGAGAAGCTTTAAGACATAACATTATTTTACTCTAATCCCAGATTTAATTGATAAAATAAATGTTGAAACCATTCAACTTTTTTTTAATTGTGAAAAACTTTAAGACATAACGTTATATTTTTTAATACAACAGCATGAAATCCAGTAGGATTTTATGGTTTGAAATCAGGAAAGACATCTAACAGCTAGAGAACAGAAATTATAAAAATATTCTCATATTCCCAGAAAGGGAATAATAGTTATTGTATTACTTTAAAATAAATAATTTATAATGTTATTTATATTAATACTTTGTTGGTAATTATAGTTTCTTAGTAAGTATAAACATTTTTGAAACTTCTTATATTAGAAATAAAGAATAATAATGCCCCTTATAAAGATTTTTAAAAAGTGATGCCCCAGGATTAATTACAAGTAGTAGGAAGAGCTACACACTTCTTTCATACCTTTCATAAAGTATTGAGACTCTTTGATAATGTGCCAAGAAAAAGCATATGTACTCAATATATATGATGTCATCTATCAAACCTCATGTCATCCTAGCTGAGTTATAGAATTTTATATTTAAAATGTTATTAATATTACTGCTTAATACATCTATGCATCAGAAGGAAGGTGCAATTCTTTTACACATGCATTTATGTGTGTATTTAGTGGGGGTAGTGCCCTTGAATACACCTTCAAATAACCTGAAAGTAACGTTTTCAGCAAAAGTAGGAGTGTGTAGCATCTGCCCCTAACTTCAATCTACATGTCATCATGCACTCTGGCCTTGACATTCCAAACCAGCAGGTGCCAAGCAGGAGCAGCAAAAATCGGGCACAGTGTGTATAGCAGAGATTCAGTGGCATCTGTGAGTAGCTTTGTCCTTTATGGCTGGATTCTCTCCTCATGTCAAAGGACTATTAGTGAAATCTGGCCACCAGTGGTTTTATCCAGGAATAAAAAATACAAAACTATTCATAAGGAAATCTTGTAAAAAATAATGCATATAAGTCATGGAAACAACAGATATAAATAACAGATAAGAAGGTTGATAGCCGTTGATGGATAAAACTATTAATATTAGTAAATATAGGTTTTCACTCAAATGAATCCACTTTTAATTATTATGTCAATGTAATTTCAGTAGTTCAACTTAATATATACTCCAGTCAATATGAAAGATAGAGTACTATACCAACAACCTATTTTTCTTTGATTTAACTTTCATTTATCTTCCTTTTTTAGTATATAAAATATATACATTTTAACATTTAAATAATGCCATCAATAAAACACCAGTTTTATCTTCACTCCTGGGTATGAATACTCCTTGACTCATTTAAGGATATGAATTATACAAGCCACGAACTCTTCATTCCGTGTTACATAGGATGCTGGCCTGCCTTTTGTATTTGCAATCTGTATGCTGAATAAATTGGTGTGTTTCTTTCCCTTGAAGAGGCTACATATTTCATACATATGTGGCAGTTGTAGGTACATATGTCTGTTGTAGGTACAACTCACATTCATTGCAAGTAATTACATAGAAAGGGTTATAGTGAGCAAAGTGAGTTGATAAAAATGATAATGCAAGACTCTATATTTATTCATTTGCAATGATTTCCACATCAACTTCACTCAGTTTATAAATCTAAACATTAGTTCTCTTGCTGTCAGCACTTCAAACTCCACCTGGGATCAGTCAGCCAAGCTGGGCTTTCTGCCTCCTAGAATCATCATGCAAAATAAAGATTCTGCATTTGGAATGTGGCTGACAGGTTGTTTGATGATGCACCAGACAAAAAAGGAATGCACTTTTCTTCCTCAACTGTGTAAGCTCTTCTTTCCACAGCCTTATTTCTTTAGCAAGGAAAGCAGATGTGACTGCAGGAGTAGGCACAAGGAGGTAGAGGAAAGAACCATCATTTCATAAGCACATTTTTAATTGCAGCACTTTTTTTTCAAGTTGTCTTACAAAATATTAAAATTTCCTGGTAATCGGTAGTGAATTAGCACAGGATATTTTTATTCCTGAAAGAAAAAATATGAATGAAAATTTTGTTTGTGTTTTACATTTAAACAAAGAGTGAGATATTAAATAAATTGGAGATTATTTGCCAAATAACCAATTATGTACATTTTTTAATTCTTTTCCTCTGGGAAGTTCACTTTTTAAAAAACGTTCTGAACTTTTTCCTGTAGCACCGAGTGTAGTGAAATTTATCAAGCTGTTTATCTTAAACATGCTAGTCATGTGTAACTCATCTACAGGATATACAATGTTTTTTCTTTTATTATATATTTTTTTACTATACTTTAAGTTCTAGGGTACATGTGCAAAACGTGCAGGTTTGTTACATATGTATACTTGTGTCATGTTGGTGTGCTGCACCCATCAACTCGTCAGCACCCATCAGGTATAACTCCCAATGCAATCCCTCCCCCCTCCCCACTCCCCATGATAGGCCCCTGTGTGTGATGTTCCCCTTCCCGAGTCCAAGTGATCTCATTGTTCAGTTCCCACCTATGAGTGAGAACATGCGGTGTTTGGTTTTCTGTTCTTGCGATAGTTTGCTGAGAATGATGGTTCCCAGCTGCATCCATGTCCCTACAAAGGACACAAACTCATCCTTTTTTATGGCTGCATAGTATCCCATGGTGTATATGTGCCACATTTTCTTAATCCAGTCTGTCACTGATGGACATTTGGGTTGATTCCAAGTCTTTGCTATTGTGACTAGTGCTGCAATGAACATACGTGTGCATGTGTCTTTATAGTAGCATGATTTATAATCCTTTGGGTATATACCCAGTAGTGGATGGCTGGGTCATATGGTACTTCTAGTTCTAGATCCTTGAGGGATCACCATACTGTTTTCTATAATGGTTGAACTAGTTTACAATCCCACCCACAGTGTAAAAGTGTTCCTATTTCTCCACATCCTCTCCAGCACCTGTTGTTTCCTGACTTTTGAATGATCGCCATTCTAACTGGTGTGAGATGGTATCTCATTGTGGTTTTGATTTGCATGTTTCAGATGGCCAGTGATGATGAGCATTTTTTCATGTGTCTGTTGGCTGTATGAATGTCTTCTTTTGAGAAATGTCTGTTCATATCCTTTGCCCCCTTTTTGATGGGGTTGTTTGTTTTTTTCTTGTAAATTTGTTTGAGTTCTTTGTAGGTTCTGGATATTAGCCCTTTGTCAGATGAGTAGATTGCAACAATTTTCTCCCATTCTGTAGGTTGCCTGTTCACTCTGATGGTAGTTTCTTTTGCTGTGCAGAAGCTCTTTAGTTTAATTGGATCCCATTTGTCAACTTTGGCTTTTGTTGCTGTTGCTTTTGGTGTTTTAGCCATGAAGTCCTTGCCCATGCCTATGTCCTGAATGGTATTACCTAGGTTTTCTTCTAGGGTTTTTATGGTATTAGGTCTAACATTTAAGTCTCTAATCCATCTTGAATTAATTTTCATATAAGGAGTAAGGAAAGGATCCAGTTTCAGCTTTCTACTTATGGCTAGCCAATTTTCCCAGCACAATTTATTGAATAGGGAATCCTTTCTCCGTTTCTTGTTTTTCTCAGGTTTATCAAAGATCAGATGACTGTAGATGTGTGGTATTGTTTCTGAGGACTCTGTTCTGTTCCATTGGTCTATATCTCTGTTTTGGTACCAGTACCATGCTGTTTTGGTTACTGTAGCCTTGTAGTATAGTTTGAAGTCAGGTAGCGTGATGCCTCCAGCTTTATTCTTTTGACTTAGGCTTGTCTTGGCAATGCGGGCTCTTTTTCGGTTCCATATGAACTTTAAAGCAGTTATTTCCAATTCTGTGAAGAAACTCATTGGTAGCTTGATGGGGATGGCATTAAATCTATAAATTACCTTGGACAGTATGGCCATTTTCACAATATTGATTCTTCCTATCCATGAGCATGGTATGTTCTTCCATTTGTTTGTATCTTCTTTTATTTCACTGAGCAGTGGTTTGTAGTTCTCCTTGAAGAGGTCCTTTACATCCCTTGTAAGTTGGATTCCTAGGTATTTTATTCTCTTTGAAGCAATTGTGAATGGAAGTTCATTCATGATTTGGCTCTGTTTGTCTGTTGCTGGTGTATAAGAATGCTTGTGATTTTTGCACATTAATTTTGTATTCTGAGACTTTGCTGAAGTTGCTTATCAGCTTAAGGAGATTTTGGGCTGAGATGATGGGGTTTTCTAAATATAAAATCTTTTCACCAGATTCTTTTCTACTTGAGGCTTAGAGTACCATTTATTCATAATTTTTTCTTTTCTAGTGAATGTTTTTATTTCACACAAAAATGTTACCATTAAAACACGGCCTTTCTTTTTCACTAATCAAACCTGATATCTTAACAAAATAAGAACTTTAAAAGTAAAGAACTACTGAGAATCCAATTGCTTCCATGTCAAACAGGCAGACTTTGTTATGCAGAAATCCAGTTTTTTGTGGATTTAGTGGATACCTGTAATTTTGTTAAAGATATAAGAAGGTAGCAAGTTGATTACATGCATAGCAGCTAGAAACTCATCATACTGAAATTTTAGGTATCTGCACATGGGCTTTAGCAAACCTATGAATGAAAGAGTTTTGATAAAGGAACTATTCTGTTCGTATATTTAAAGGTGACTTTTGAATCATTCTCTCTGCTGTTTCTTCATCTTCTCTCAAGTACAAGTAAATAAGTTTATTTATATTAGACAGCAAATCAGATAAAGAACCAAAGGAGAGTCTGAGCAGCTAAGGAGAGTTGAAAGTTACCCTGCTATGGAAGGTGGGATAACAGATTAATATAAGTGACATTTCTGCAGAATGTAATTAGATTACTTTCAGTGTTGTACTTACTGCATCAAACATAAAATCATCCTTGATACTTTGTATCATTTTTTTAACTTAGTAAGTGTATCATGGAATTAATATTTGCCTATATAATTTAAAGCTTACCATTGAGAAAACTTTAATAAAATTGTATTAAACCTTGAAAACATCTCTCCCACCCCAAAAAGACATCATTTAAAAATGGAATGAAAAACACATCTGGTAATGTGTCTTTCAGAGCCTGTTGCTCTTGTACTGACCATTTGTAAAGCCAGTTCATTAAGCCGTTATTCTGGGCTATGTTCTAAGCTAATATAGCAAATTTAAGGCATCTAAAACAATAATAATGCAGAGCCAGTGAACTGTGCACTGGGTAGGGGTTCATTGACTATGAGTTACTATGGGTTATCCCCACCACTGGTTTCTCATGCCATTGGATTCTTATGATAGTACCTGGGCAGACAATTTTCATTCTTTGTTTTCTTTTAAACAGCCAAATCAGAGATGCATTTGTGATGTATTTAACAAATGCACACTACAAAATTCATAAACTGATCATTCCTTAGAACCATAATATTAATGAAAGTAAGCAAAACAAAAACAAATCCTAACTGCTTTGGTAAAAAGAAAAAGTAGGAATTAGTGATGGATGGGGTGGCTTGGCATGAAATTGCTACTCAGTAAATACCAATGGGTATTGAAGGAGTAGAGAAATAAATACTTAACTACCAATAACTTAAGCAGCTTTTACAAATGGCCCTATGATTACTACATATTTTAGGCCCAAAGGGGTTAACCAGGCACCCATCCCATGAAAAGCTGTAATATCTACTCTAGGACATAGTAAAATGGATAAAGCATAATATAAAACATAATAGTAACTGAATTATCAAAATATGTGCATAATTACTAGTGAAAAGTGGAATGAAAATGCTATGAAAGAGATCCAGATAAAGTGTAAACATAATTGTTAGTTATAATTCATTGTGGCCAATCAATATCTCCCAAAGAATAATTTTTTTTTTTTTTTTTTGAGACAGGGTCTTGCTCTGTCACCCAGGCTGGAGTGCAATAGCTCAATCTCAGCTCACTGCAACCTCCACCTCCCAGGTTCAAGCGATTCTTCCACCTCAGCCTCCTAAGTAACTGGGACCACAGGTGTGCACCACCACACCCAGCTAATTTTTGTATTTATAGTAGAGACAGAGTTTCACCATGTTAGCCAGGCTGGTCTACAACTCCTGACCTCAGGTGATCCACCTGTCTCAGCCCTCCGAAGTGTTGGGATTACAGGCGTGAGCCACCGTGTCCAGCAGAGAATAACTATTAACACACTCTCGTAATAAAACTACTGCTTATTTACTACCACCATTGACTGCCTTCCAGATGCCTGGCATTTTACTTCTATTACTTTTGATTTATTAATACACAATAACCCAGCAAAGAAAGTGTTATTATTCTCATTTTATACACGAGAAAATGGAGGCACAGAAACGTGAAGAAGGTAATTTTCTCAAAATCACATGGCTAATCAGCTCCAGATCCGGGATTTCAAACTGTATCTCTACTGTCTGTGTTCCATTGTCTCACACTCTTGCAAGAGACAAACCTAGTAAGTCCCTGCCTCTGCCTTTCTCTTCTTTTAACAGCTATGGCCCCCTTCACTTGACTCTCAAGAGTTCATTATGCTGTCTCCAACCTCACTCAATCCCCCTCTCTAGAAAGGAGAGACTTTTTTTCTTTTCCAACTTTTTAGGTTTGCCAGTATGGTGCACATTTGGTACATGGGTAAATTGCATGTTACTGGGGTTTGGTGTACAAATGATTTCATCACCCAGGTGGTGAGTACCCAATAGGTAGTTTTTTTTAACCTTACCCTCCTCCTACTGTCCCCCCTCAAGTAGGCCCTAGTATTTATTGTTTCCTTCTTTGTGTCTATGTGTACTCAGTGTTTAGCTCCCACTTATAAGTGAGAGCAGGCGGTATTTGGTTTTCTGTCCTCTATTCATTCATTTAGGATAATGGCCTCTAGCTCCATGCATGCTGCTACAAAGGACGTAATTTCATTCTTTTTTTATAGATGCATAGCATTCTATGGCATATATGTATGACATTTTCTTTATTCAGTCCACCATTGATGAGTATCTAGATTGATTCCATGTCTTTGCTATTGTGAATTGTGCTGCAATGAACATACAGGTGTATGCGTCTTTTTGGCAAAATTATTTATATTCCTTTGGGAATATACCAAGTAATGGAATTGCTGGGTTGAATGGTAGTTCTATTTTAAGTTTTTTGGGAAATCTCAAACTGCTTTCCACAGTGGCTGAACTAATTTACATCCCCCAGCAGTGTATAAGAATTCCCTTTTTTCTGTACCTCACCAACATCTGTCATTTTTTGACTTTTTCATAATAGCCATTCTGACTGGTGTGAGCTGGTATCTCATTGTGGCTTTGATTTGCATTTCTCTGGTGATTAGTGATGTTGAGCTTTTTTATATATGCTTGTTGGTCACGTGTATGTCTTTTGAGAAGTGTCTCTTCACATCCTAGAAAGGAGAGATTTAAGAAACTAGCTTGCCGGGCGCGGTGGCTCACGCCTGTAATCCAGCACTTTGGGAGGCTGGGGCAGGTGGACCACAAGGTCAAGAGTTCAAGACCAGCTTAGCCAAAATGGTGAAACCCCGTCTCTACTAAATATACAAAAATTAGTTGGACGTGGTGGCAGGCGCCTGTAATCCCAGCTACTCGGGAGGCTGAGACAGGAGAATGGCTTGAACCCAGGAGGCGGAGGTTACAGTGAGCCGATATCATGCCAGTGCACTCCAACTTGGGTGATGGAGTGAGACTCCATCTTTAAAAAAAAAAAAAAAAAAAAAAAAAAAGAGAAGAAACTAGCTCAGCACTATGAAACTCAGCTCCAAGTGCTTGTCTGGGAGAAGTGGGTGAGATCTGAGCTTCATCTTTTTATTCTTCATGGTTTTACTCTCTTGTTCAGAGTGCCCACGTTTCTGCTTGGAAAGCCTAGTAATCTAGGCCTTCTAGGACTGGGTCCCTGACTTGGTCCAGTTATCCCTTTCTCTAGACTGAAATTCTTCTCTTGAATTCCAACCAGGGGTCTGAGGCACTCCAGCTGATGACAGTTCACTCCCTTTGTGGACACCCTGGCATAGCCTGCATCGATCTCTTGCTGCTGCAGATTTTCTAAGATGAGGCTTCTGATGATGGGACTCCTGTACACCTCCCCATCCTCACCTTCATCACTCCCTACCTATGTCATATTGAACTATTTGCAAATCTCTAAATTTGGCCTGCCATGTTTTTCTGAAGAATTTGGCATAAACTGCTCCCTCTTCCTGGATGCTTTTTCTCACTCTTCTTCCCCTGTTTTCTACGTCTACCCTTATTTAGGGCTCAACTCAGCTTAGATATCACCTCCTCCAGGAAGTTGTCCCATGTTTTTCCCAAGGCATTTGGGTTTACATCTCAGTTTCCTTACTAGGCTAAGAGCAACTTGAGAGTGTCATTATTGTATCTCCAGAAACTAAGCCAGTGCCTGACACATTATAGATACTTCACAAGTATTTTTTTTTTCATTGATATAAAACTGCTTACAAGGCAACTTACAAGGACCGTAAATATCAAACAAGCAATACTTGGGTGGTACTGATCTCCAGTTCCTTATTCCTTGATACAGTAATTTCCCCCTTGATGCGATATTCTAATAGACTAGCTGACTCACATGAATCTTTTAGGCAACCATGAGTATTTTAGTTCCAGTACATAAGAATTCTAAGACCTGTTGAGAGAATTATTTCAACTTGTAGTTATTGCAAGGACTAGCAGGGTACGTTTGTATGACTTACAGATGAGCAAACTGGGACCTAGACAAGTGTCAGATCTGATGCCTCAGATAATGGGAGATTTGAAATTATGTTCAGGTAATGATTCTACTGAGGTAGAATGTCAACATTTGGGACATGTTTCTTATTAATATTATTCTTTGTCTATGAGTCATATGAAAGACAAAGCATTTCTCCCTGGGAATTTTAAAAATTACTTTGGTAGATATGGTCCCAGTGTGGTGTGAGGGAATCTATCTTCCACATATTGGAAATAATAAACACCACTTAATTACATTATTGAATAATCCGGAAAGTAGCAGATTTATAGTGCTACTGTCTCCAGGTCACCTGCCACCACTCGACGTCCATAGTGTAGGCTCTTGGTTAGCCATGTATCTAGCAGTGCTATTCTGAGAAGGGAGAGGATGTTTGTCTGGGAGAGGTGATGACATATCCAGAAGGCATAATGAGTATCTCATGTGGAATGGGAACATTACATAGGCCTAGAGCATGGAGTCTGAAACATGGCAGGAGTTTCCTGGCCACATTCTCAAATGATTAGGAACACGGTGTCCTTTTATACTTTGTGGAAATCTACTGTATAGTTACCATTCTTTAAGCAAAGTTGTCTTCTTTTAATGGAAAGAAAGGATTTCTCTGTGACATTTTGAATTTGTATTCCTTTAGGCTAAACTTGGATATACAAAACATTTTTTAATTAGACAATTCATGATTGTGTTATTGGAATAAAAAAGAAGAGAAAGTTCAAGCTTTCTGGTCCATCTAGTCTGGCACTAACATTTATCTCACTTTCACTCCTTCAGCAAGCTCTTAGAAATCTAGATTACGCCACGCACTGTGCTGGGCACTGAAGTATTAAAGATGACTGTAGTTAGCAATGAGCAAGGCACTGTCACTGCTTCCAAAGGGCCTTAGAGCCCTGGGAAGGGGAGTGGAGGGGATTGGTTGCTGTTAACCAGGGTGACTTTTTCTTTTCACCCAGTCTTCTTTTCTGGATTCAGAAAGCAAAAATGGCCCTTCAAGAACAATGAAAGGAACAAAATCCTTTCTTTCACCTAGCTCTCTAATTTTCTTCTTAAATACACTGAAAACTCTCAGCTGGAATCTGCAGCTTCCTAACCATTGGTGAGGGAAGATTAATAAATTGCCACCCTGCCAGGGAAACTTGGGCACGTGTGAGTACTTCCCACTCTGTTTGCATTCTCCATGAGACCTCGGGGCTTGTATGAATTCATATATAGAAGAGACAGACATTTTATTCTTGGATGAACTTGGAAGAGGTGAATTAGCCTCCCCGTTTTAGGTATTTAAATTATTCCTTAGTCTTCTTTAAACTATGAAGTGAAATACATTTTATCCCATGCAAATACATATCCAACCTTTTTTATTTAATTGAGTTCATGAGTCAGTCTCCTATTCTATTTTTATTTACTTATTTGGTAGTTTTGAGGAAATTTTCTCTATTTTACTAACCACCTTAAAATCCTTCCTCAGATTAAGATCAACATCTGAGGCTAGAATTTAAACCCCAGAAAAGGTAGTGAGTAAAGAATCTTTAATTTATGAAACTGAACAAGTTGACTTATCCAAACATCTCTAGGGCTTTAATGGAGGATATCTATAATTCTCTGAATTGTATTCCTTTCACAGTGATATTTTGTAATTCCATTCTATTACCCTTGCTTAACATTAATGAGATAAAAAGATCACATTATGGCGATTGATGTTCTTCAAATTGAATGCACGTTTCCATGTACAAAGCTGTCTGCTAATTTAAAAAACATAGCATGTAACATAGAATCATGACCATGGTCATCACTCAGCTGGGACCAGATAGCATTTTTTATCTATTCATTGGATTTAACAAGGCATGAGATGGAAGCAGAATACAAAGTGTGGGTAGATTATCCTGTATCCCTCCTTTTGGCCAATTCTTGGCAATCTCAGCAAGGAAACTGAGGCTTCATGTTTCCATGGAAATAAACCTCAAGGTCAAAGGGGCATATGGAAGGTCAGACAATGACAAAGGAACATCTGAGAGGCCATCTGGATGAGTGACCTGACATAATTAGTCATTAATCCCACTCTGGGGAACAATAGAGCTGGCAGAGAGTGTGTTTGGGCTTTGATCGTGGTCTGGGTGATCTCATGGGGAAGAGGGAAAAAAGCCCCACTTGGTAACTAAGCAGATTACCCCGGCATGCTGTTAACTAAAGACGGGGTGGCCGCGGAGGCCAGTGGGATATGCATTTTACATATTAGACTACATTTCCCTTTACTTACTACAGGCCCCTCTAGGGCCATGTGGCTTTCGGATTAGCTTCTGGGTAGCATTTTTTACAGTTTACAATGGAAAGAGAGCAAGAGTCCCAAAATACATTGCTTAAAATTCTCAGGCAACAGATGGGAAGATTGCTGAAGAGCCAATGGCATTAGCCAGCTTGGTGTACAGGTGTCAATATTTACTAAGCAAAGTTTGCCAGGGTGCCTTTTGGGAAAAAGCAGAGAGAATAGTTAATCAGTAAAACAATAGCAATCAGTCCATTGTCTGTTTTTAGCAGAATCGTTAGAATTATAAGTTGTCTTAAATGGTAAAAAGTACTCATCGGCATCTGTCTTTCTCTTCAGCTCTTCTTTTTCACGTTTATTAGTCTCAGCTGACTTTGATCAGCTACCCCTCACATATAGTTAGAATCCTTCTATTTGAGGGCTGGTGATGTTTTGGGATTGGTTCTGTACATTTTTGTAGGATGTAAAAATGCTAGCAGTCTTTATAAATGCATGTATTTCAGCAACTGTTGAAATCACCCTCTGCCCCCTGGAGATAACTGATTATACTTGCTGTGTAAAGAATGGTGACCAGATGAGGTAGTAAATATATTGGACCAAAGTCTCTTTATTAGAACAGCTTTCTGAATAATGAAATTTAAAAGTCATTGTGAGCTTTTAAATTTTGAAACCAGAATCTGATTAGTCATTTGGGTGTTATGTTATGGAAAACTACACATGACACAGTAGAAAGGGTACTGGGGTGAGAGTCAGGAGATGAGACATGTTCTTGTCCTAACTCTGCAACTAATTTGCTGTGCAGTCATTTTTGAGCATTTCTTTATCTGTAAAATTATAAATTATACTATATCAAGAATAGAAACTATATTTTCTCTTGTAATGCCAATACAACATGATAGGTTAGTGGCTGCCTGGACATCCACTGGTAATTGTGAAAGACTCAGAGGGGCATCTAGGCTTAGTGCTAAAGAGTGGTTAGTAATGTCTACATTGGTGTGGGAAGAGAAGTGCCAGCATGAGCACTTAATATGTATACCTCCAGATTTATTATTTTTATATCACCCCCAGTTCTAATTTTAAGAAACTTGGGGAGAAATTATTTATTTAAATACTTTTAAAAACTTTTTAAAGTTGTGGGACACATCTTTAGTAGTAGTAGTAGCAATAGAAGCAGCAGAAACGGCATAGGACTTTTGAAGCAGGTAAGATCTGGAAGTTACAGTGCATGCAAAAATCAGATTAGCTTGGTTGACAAAATTTAATTATAGTTCCTCAGGCAGAATGTGAGCATCCAAGTCATAGGGACCACTAATGAAATCTAAATGATAAATCAATGCTGAATGTAACCAGTGACAGAAAATATCCCTTAAATAGTGTTATAGACTATTTCCACATGGCCTTGCTTTTACTGTCCATTAGAAGGTGGATTTTGGAAGTGCATCTCAAACTGGTGATGCAGAATTGTGTCCCTCCTGTTTATCCATTGAATCTGTTATATCAGAGTCTGCTTCTCTTCTGTGACATGTTAATTCACAGGAGTGATTTGTTCAAGCATTCTCATTGATGCAAAAGATCTTTTATTTTTCTTCTACGATAAAAGGTACCTTAAATCAGCATACAATATAACTTGAGTAATCATAATAACTTGAGTTATTTATGGTAATATACTAATACCTTTTGTTTATGGAATGTCTACCTGTGAGAATTTTACAAATGGAGTTTCAAGTGTTTTGAAAATTTTAATACTCAATTTCCACTAAAACCGTGAGTCCCCCAACCACATTCACCTTTGAGTCCATGAATTCTAGGAAACCAAATTGTCTGAAGACAGCCACTTTTAGGGAAGAGCTGTCTTTTTCTTCTTTGGCTTAAACTTCCTCTAGCTGCTTCAGCTCACTAACGTGCCCAGCATTCTTGACACTCAGAGGGGATCATTTATGAACATCCTTTCCTCGTTACAACATAATTATTTTCAGAATAATTAAGAAATAAACAGTAACTCATGGCCAGAAAATAAACACAGACAATGAAGAGAATTTTGTTCTCAAAATTTTATTCTCTTTTTTTATGAAATAGTAAATGGAATATTTCACAATTTTTGTGAGCCAATCAAGAAAGGATTTTAAAGCTTAGTTTTCACTGCTCATCGTTCAAGACTAACGCTAGCTGTCTGCAAATTGTGTGTGTGTGTGTGTGTGTATGTGTGTGTGATTAACCTCATTTGTAACGAAAAAAATATCAGAGAAGAAAAAATCCACACAGCTATCCCTGTTTAGTTCATATCTACTATTTAAATGAAAGACTTCGTAGTATCTTAGGGGTTGTAGACATAAGTTACACAGGCTCGAATAATTTTAACCTGTTACGAACAACTTTCTAAATGAACATGTATAGATGAGTCTGTGTGTGTGTTCCAGTATAGCTGTAAAACTGGGAACTCTGTGTTAACTTCCATGTCAAAAATAATGCCTATTAAAAGAAGAGTAACAAAAAATATGATCATTTATAGCTTTCACATTAGAACTCAAACAGCAATCACAATAATTGCTTGGAACTTAAAGAACATATTTTGGGAAGAAGTGTTTTATCACTGACATGGGTAAGAATTGTGCACTCATGGTGATAACAAAAAGTGGACTAATTTTCGGCCAGCTTTATTATTTTTTAAAAAAATTATCTACAATGCAGCTTCTTCCTGCCTGTGTTAAAGGCTGTTTTGCCTTTTACCCTTGGTACTCCACTTAGTGTGGGAAAACACTGCCTGAATCCATCATGGGGAGTTTTATCCCACCACCTTCTTACACAAGTGTAATCAATCCTGAGCGTTCTTAGCCTGATTTGAGAAGATTATGGGGATTTTAAAATGATGAGATGCAAATTGTTTCCCAAGTTATCAGGATATAATTTGTATCAATATCCCCACATCTTCTATTAACATTTTGTTCTAAAAGCCTCACATGTGATTGGAGAGTAAAGCCAGACATCCCATTTATGTACAGTTCCCACAGTCAACTTTGTCTCTTTCCTAGTACTGTACAGCACAGGTCCTCTTTCCCACCTCATAAAACTTCTTCCCGAGACCACTCCCCTTCAGTTCTTAATTTCTACAGGTCTCTTTAACGTATTTTCTATTCAGTATTTACGATTTATGATCATTCCTTAGTACGTCACCAAACAAATCCAGATTTCTTCTCTACTTTTCAGAGAAGACTTCTCAGACCTTTAGGCAGAATTAATTTCTTCCTTCACTGAGATCCTAAACACTTTGCTCAAACCTCTATTCTTATTGTACATACCATAATTATTTATTTATATAAATATTGAACTTCCTCCTTAGAATGTGAACTCTTAAAGGGTAAAAATTTGTTTTTTCTCTCTAGTATCTTCCGCAGCTGAGCAATAGTCAATAATCAATAAATTATTGTAAAAATAGTGAATGATTGAATGAAAATTTAAATTGGTGTTCTCTGACACTAACTCACTGCAATCTTCTTGTCCTGTAGATTTTGTCTAAGCATACTTCTATTTTTTTTCCTGAAAAAACCATGACTTGACTTTTATAAGATTTATTTTATATACAAGTAATATTTTTATTTAATGATCTGTCTTGCTCTTTGCTGTGCCTCTAGTACCTAATACAGTGTCTAGCACCAAGCACATGCTCAAAAACAATTATTGAATAGTTGCAAACATGGAGACCAAAAAAGCAAAATAATGCAAATTACATATGCTATCAATGTTTCCTTCAGTGAGACAAACATTTCTATGTTTCTTAGGGAAAACAAAAGGCAAAATTGGTGAGGGGGTGATTGAGGGGAGATTACAGAGTTGGGAATGTGCTGTCAAGCTCCAGTGCCCGTGCCTACTGCTTTTCAGTTCTTGCCTTCTCCAGTGGAAGCAGGACTCCTGGAACGATCTGTGTGAACCCAGGGAGATTCAACATGAAATTTTTGCTCCAGCTCCACTTGGACAGGCCCCACTCTCCAATTCCTATTACAAACACCCCTTCTGCCAGGCTCCACTGCACTCCCAGGTCCCTTCAGAGCAGAGGGGCTCTGGGAAGCTAACACTTAAACAGGGCTCACTTTTAAAGGTGATGCTATCTTGCTGTGTATGTGTGTGTGACCCTCTTCTGAGGTTATGTTTTTTTTGTGTGTGTGTCCCAATGACTAACAGGTTTTTTAAAAAACATCTTATTTAGGATTTGTCTCCTTTCTTCTGATTGTACTGGTGATCATTTTTTTCTGTCTGTCTCATCAAACATAATCTTCCACTAAAACCTGATTCTATCTCTTATAGCATATCTTTCACAAGAGTCTCAAAGATTTATTCTTTCTGCTGGTCTTACATATCTTTTGCTACTAATCGTGTTTCAGATCTGGGACTGCAAACTGTGCCATTCATCCAGAATACTTATTTTGTTTGAGTCTGAGGGGCTTAATACCTATGTGATGGATTGATAGGTGCAACAAACCACCATGGCACGCGTTTACCTACGTAACAAACCTGCACATCCTGCACATATATCCCAGAACTTAAAATAAATTTAAAAAGAAGACTTTTAATTATTGAGAAAATTCCCAGAAATCTGTAGACTTTCAGTTTCTTCTTAAAATCAGTTGGAAATTCTTGGTCTACTCTACCACAGAAAACAACTAGCTGAGGATCTGTCATTACTATCATGCAGGATGGGCACGCTCCACTTAGTCCCCTGCCCCACCTCTCTGCCTCAGCTTGTGTTGATCATTTATTGTCTAAACCAAGGCATTGGAGAAAGAGTCAACTAAGGATGTACAGGTCATCTTCCCGTTCACCTGACTACTAACATCTACTCACTTTTAAAGATCTAGATAAAGAATCTCTTACTCAATGACATTGCCCTTCTCTCCTCCAAGCAGAATGTATTCATTCATTCTCAAGCATTTGACCTACTAGGCGCCAGGCAATGGGGATTTGGCAGTAAAACCTTCAGAAGACAAGACAGAACTAGAGATATCACTTTGGCAGTCATTGGCATCAGATGGTGTTTGGGGCACAGGATAGTGTACTGTCACCAAGAAGTAGAGGTATACGGAGAAGAAAAGAGGAGAAAGATTTATGCCATCTCTGTTTGTAATTACTGCCTTTCTCATGCCATTTTCATGGTGTACGGGAATTATTTTTTTACAGTCATTTAATTTTTTTCCCCAAGGATTCATTTCAAAATAATTCAGAAGTATGGGACGTGACCAAATAGTATATTGGATATACTCTTCACCTAGATTCACATAGTTTGCTATGTTTGCTTTCTCTCTCCCTCCATCTCCTCTTTTTCTCTCTCCACCATTTGAAAGTTATTTGTAAATATCACTCTATTTCACCCCTAGATACTTCAGAGAGCATCTCTTAATAACAAGGACATTTTCCTTCACAGCCACATTCAGAATATTTAATATTGAAACAAAACTATTATCTAATATACTTGTTCCTATTTAAATATTCCTCCATTGCCCAATACTTTCTTTTAAAGCTGTTTTTGGATTCAGGATCCAATCAATCATCACTTGTTGTATTTTGTTGGTATATATCTTTTGTCTTATTTGATCTAGAACAGTTTCATAGGCTTTTGGGAGGGGTCATAATGGGAGTGTGACATGGTTTGGATATTTCTCCCCTCCAAATCTCATCTTGAAAGGTGATTCCAAATGTTAGAGGTGGGAGCTGGTGGGAAGTGTTTGGGCCATGGAGGTAGATCCCTCATGAATAGCTTGGTGCCCTTCCCATAGTAATGAGTGAGTTCTCATTTAGTTCACACGAGATTTGGTTGTTTAAAAGAGTCTAGGAGCTTCCCCTTCTCTTTCTCGTTCCCTTTTTGCCTTGTGATATGCCTGCTTCCCTTGGCCTTCTGCCATGATTGTAAGCTTCCTGAGGTCTCACCAGAAGCTGAGCAGATGTTGGTGCCATGCTTGTACAGCCTGCAGAACCTTGAGCCAAAATATATCTCTTTTCTTTATAGACCACTCAGTCTCAGGTATTCCTTTATAGTAATTCAAATGGACTGACACAGAGTAGGTTTTGTGGTGTTGACATTTTTAAAGAATTCTGGGCAGTTGTTTACAGAATGTGCCCCCATTTGAATTTGTCTGACTTGAATGTTTCTTTACAGTTAATTTAGGTTAAACATTTTTGGCAAGAATATACATAGATGATATTTTATACTCTTTGTCACATCACATCAAAGGTACATAATGTCAGTTTTTTCCCATTACTGTTGATGTTACATTTAGTAATTTAATAATGGAGTGTCCCTCAACTCAATTTTTCCATATACTGCTCTCAATGTTTTCATCCCATAATTAGAGCATCTAATGATGATTCCTAACTGAATCAATTATTGTTATGATGCTAGATGCTATTAAATGAATTGCTTCCTGTTTCTTTAATTCCCTCTACATTTATTAGTTGACTTTTTACAAGAATAAAGAAAACTTTTCCTTTTCTCCCTCCCTAAAAACAAAGGAAAAGAAAAAATCCTTTATAAGTATCAAGGTGGACTCATGGAATACCTTTTTCTTTCTTTCTTTAGACAGGGTTTCACTCTGTCGCCCAGGCTAGAGTACAGTGGCATGCTCTAGATTCACTGCAGCCTTGATTTCCCAGGCTCAGGTGCTCCTCCCGCCTCAGCTTCCTGAATATGTGGGACCACAGGCACGTGCCACCGAGCCCAACTAATTTTTTGTATTTTTAGTAGATATGAGGTTTTGCCATGTTGCCCAGGGTGGTCTCGAACTCTTGGGCTCAAGCGATCAGCCTGCTTCGGCCTCCCAAAGTGCTGGTATTACAGGCATGAGCCACCATGCCCAGTGACTCATGGAATTTTTTAAAACATTGAATGTGTTAAAGTTTATTCCTATCACTCTTCATTTTGATGTTCAGAGGAAATTACTTATTTATAGCTGTGTTCCCATTAGCCTGTGAGTCTCTTGAATGTGAGTCTTGGAATATGTCTTATAGATTTTTTTCCCATTACCTAACACACGTATGGAACCTATATATATTTATCAAATGATTAAGTTAATATAACTACCAAGTTGTCTATCAAATTTGTTCATGCTTTTAGCAATTAAAATAATAAGATACTATTTATCATTTTTATTTGACAAATATGAAAATATGCTAATACTCATTTTTTATATTAACTTTTTTAGGTTTAAAAGGCCACTCATAATAGTCTACTGGAGGATAATTAACATCTACTTAAAGTATTTAAAATATACATTTTCTTTGACTCAACAATTTCACTTCCAATGATATAAGGGATTGGTTTGAGATATCAAACCAATGTGTTTTGTGATAATTCTCTTTTAGAGTTGTTTGGCAGCTGCCCTACCGAATGGATCAGATGAATTCATTGCCATGTGTAAGTGGGTGGGGGACTGCCAAGAATAAGGGAATCATTGCTTGACTTTAAGTTTCAAAACAGAGGTTATTAAATCCATAGAGAGTTAATAACTTAAAAGCAAATACTTTTGATTTTCAAAAGCCATGTTTTAATGAGAAATGGGAAAAATTGCACGTTTCAATGAGTCAGAGCTTAAAGGACTGACCACAGAGTAGATGATAAAGCAGAAAAAAATCTGGAAAATTATGTAAGACTTTTCCGGGAGCCAGAGAGGAGGACCCAGAGACAACGGGAGGGGTGGCAAGGAGTCAAATGTGAATGTCCTTTTTTCCGCCCTTATGGGTTGAACACCACAGAAAGAGCACATTTTTGAATGGGAAGCCAAAAGCATGTGCTTTGATTCTCATTTGCTACCCCTTCAGGAGAATTGCAGAGTGTCCTGCACCAGGAGGAGAGTAGAAATGGCAACATGGCTAGCTTAAAGCATAGAGGGGTCAGGGCTCCATAGGCTGTATGTGGTTGACAAAGAGTCAGAGATTGTCACAGGCCCAGGGAAGAACAGTGGACACAACTGAGAATTAAAGTCTTAATTTTAAAGACTTTGTGTCTTCAAAGGAGTAGAGGTGATACCAGGCAAACAGGCAGCCCAAAGCTGGACTCAGAGGTAAGCATCAGTGTGTCAAGGGTAGGGCATCATCAAGCCACAAGACCTACCCCTGGGAGTGGCCCATGCCAGAAAATAGATCAAGGGTTTATCATCTGCAGACTTGGCAAGTGGGGATGCATGACTTCAAACTTGTACAAGAGACCAAAGAGATGGTCTCTATGGATTGTAGAACTATCTGAATACATTAGCTACCCCTGTACTCAGACACCATCTTATAAAGAAGGGAAAGTTTAATATTTGTTGACAGGCTATGGACTGAAGGAAAAAAATTAAATTACAAAAACGTTTATAGTGGCATCTTATTTTTGTTAAGAAAAACTACATTTATAAGTGTGAGTGGAAAAAAGTCTTTATGCACATATATACATATATACATATGTGTGTATATATACACACATATGTATAAACACACACATACATATACACATGTTAATAATAGTTACTACAGGATGGTGGAAATACAGGTGATCTGAATTTATTTCTTTAAATTTATTTGTATCTCCTAATTTTCTACAATGAATAGGAATTTGTTATGTAATACTTTTTGAAAATAGTATTTTTAGGTTTCTAGTGAATTGCAAATACTTTGAGCATGAATAGTAAACAATTTGGTTTTAAAAATGTGTTTTTGTATACATTATTTTAAAAATATGGGACATTTAATGTTAAGTTTTACATATATCCTTTACCAAAAACGTATTCAATGATTCGATTCTAAACGTGGAGTCTTTAAATATTTGGCAATCATATTCTTTATTTTTTAAAAAGATTCAACTTTCTTGCTGAATCTTTGTCCCTGTATTTGTTTCTTTGCCCAAGTTCACTTACAGGCCAAACTATAAGATGCTTTTTCTATTGGCAAGCTGGTCACAAGAAGATTATTAAATTTTAGGGTTGCTTAGGACAATCTACTCTGAAGTTCCATACGGAGTGAAATAAATACTTCCTTCCTACTTTGTTCCTACATGGAACAAAGTAAAAAAAAAAAAAGTATAGTTTAAAAAAAAGAACTCTGCTTTTATTACATATGTGGGAAAATTTCAATTTGTCGCCCTGTCAAAAATTTCTTAGTCTTATTGTTAATGGTCCAAGATCAAGGCAAGGTCTGAGAGTAGGCGTTCTGGAGTTGTTTGGGGTTAGGTCAGTTGTAGCAGCTGTTTGCATTTAAAGTTAAGTTTCTGTTCCATGTCCTACCCATCCAATCATAAAAGGGTAAATGAGATGAGATTGGCTAGCAATTTATATCTGGGTCAAAACTTAGAGGACTGTCAATGTGCATGGCTCTGGAGCCAGAATATTGTCTCCTTTTGAGGTACAATGCATTTTCATCACGCTATTAAATGGCTTTTGTTTTTGTTGATTTTTGTTTGTTTGGTTGGTTATTTGTTTTTTAGGCTTTGATGCTGTTGTTATTGTTAAAGTAGATGTGCCTTTAAGCTTTGTTTACTCTTGACAATAATAGATCTTTTTGCTTGAAGGAAACAAAGCTTATAAAAAATTTTACAAGGCATTTTGGACATCAAATGGCTCTTACAAATGATTTAATTATAAGTCAATCAGGAACATGTGGATTATATTTCTCTTCCTAAATACTCATTGGTTTAACATTGCAAGCAAGCTCCTAGAGTGCTTCAGAATATTTGTTACTTGGCTTTCCAAATAGTAATGAAGTGATGGAGAAAATAAAAATTCGGGCCAGGCACTGTGGCTCACACCTGTAATCCCAGCACTTTGGGAGGCCGAGGCGGGAGGATCATGAGGTCAGTAGATCAAGACCATCCTGGCCAACATGGTGAAACCCCGGCTCTACTAAAAATGCAAAAATTAGCTGGACGTGGTGGTGTATGCCTGTAATCCTAACTACTTGGGAGGCTGAGGCAGAAGAATCACTTGAACCGGGGAGTCAGAGGTTGCAGTGAGCCAGGATCACACCACTGCACTCCAGCCTGGCAACAGAGAGAGACTCTGTCTTTAAAAAAAAAAAAAAAAAAAATCAAAATTTAGATCCCTTTCCCCAATCACCACAAACTGTTGGAAGAGCAGCTTTTGTATAAGCAGTCATTCATAGGCAGAAG
This sequence comes from Chlorocebus sabaeus, assembly GCF_047675955.1. Lineage (NCBI taxonomy): Eukaryota > Metazoa > Chordata > Mammalia > Primates > Cercopithecidae > Chlorocebus > Chlorocebus sabaeus. The sequence continues at coordinate 24,442,824 of NC_132916.1, read as the reverse complement.
TAGTAGTTAATGGAACAAAATTTGCCCAATGACATGCTCTATTTAAAAACATTCTTTTTGTTAGAGTAGTCAAAACTGTGACTTATTCCTCTGTGAAGATAGCTTAACCTAGGGCTTTCTTGGTTAAGGTACATCATGGCATTGCACATTGGCACATGTTTTTCAGTGATACTGACATGCATTGCATAGATGAATGAAAATTTTTACTGTATGTGACACATTTTGTAGAAACTATACTTCTTTATACCAGTTCATAGACTGATGCATGTAACCTTGCTCTTGAAAAATGAAATTATATTATCTTTTTGCCCTATGTATTGAAAAAGGATATAATTTTATTTCTATTTTTTCTTGCTCTTTTTTTTTTAATAGGAACATCAGCTGACCTGTGCCTGAAACTCTTTCTATATACATTTTATAAGAAATGCTAAGGTGTGGCAATTGCTAAGGTGGACAATTGCTTAGATGTGGGATTAGCTCCATCCATGCATTGACATGTAAACCTATTGGCAAATTCTCTTTTCAGATTACTTAGTCATATAATCATATTGATTTAGCGGATATGGTTATTCTTCTTTCACACTACTGCTAACCAAGAATCAAATTTCCTGCTATGGCCTCCTAAGCCCTGGTCTGGACTGCTTTGACCTCCTTTTGCACCCTTCTCTGCCTCACTGTTTTCTAGCCACACTAACCTACCTTCTGCTTCTCAAAGGAAAGCAGCAAGCATGCTGCCGCCTGCCCTTCCCCGGGCCTCAGCACCAGTGGGCCTCAGAGATGCTTTCCCTGTCCACCTATTCTGAAGACACTGCACGTCTACTCCCTTGAAAGTTCTCCTTCCATACTTAATTTCCTACATTGGATATATCACTATTTGGATCACTTTAATACATTTATTTTTTTTCCTACCAGCTTCCCTTCATTAGCAAATAAGCTTTTGGGGAGCTTACTGTCTTGATCAATGATGTGAGAAGGAGTTAGGGACAGAGTAGGTGCTACATCAACGTTGTATAATGAAGAAATAACGAACAAATCAATGTTACTTTCATATAGCCCTTGCAGAAGACTATATATATTTTTAGGGAGATGGGTTGCTATTAACAAAAATGGAAATAATGACTCAAAAAAAGGACTTTAATGCTGGGGCTTTTGCTGGAGACTGGGACCCCTAAGTCAGCTCCATGTTTTCCTCTGGTGCAGAGAATTTCACCTCTGGTTGAAGAAAGAATCTTATCCGCACCAAAGGATAGTGCCCAATGGAGAGGAAGCATCTCTAGAACCATTCCTGGAAAGATGGATTAGCAACGGGAACAATTGGCTATGTCACAGCATAAAGAGAACACTGCTGAAGAGGTGGTGGCCAGGAAAGCCACACTGCATGTTCCTAAAGCTTCTAAGAGATGGAGAGTTGATAATGGGTGAGTGATCTTCATGATCAAATCTACTCAGAAGAAAGGGAAAATAAGAACCGTCTGGAGTTTTGGTAATTTGTCTTGCAGGTCTTGTCAAGAGAGACACTATTATAATTTTAAAAATCAATATTATTATTATGCTATCTCTTAATTATAGTCCCCAGGCTGATGTATTCTGGCAAACTTAATTACATATTTTCAAATAAAACCTGCCCCCATGCTGCTTCAAAAAACCAGCACCCCTTGGGTGCCACAGCTATACTCATCTTCATTTGAGCTCAATATCCTGTTTTTATAATATAGTCTCCTTCCTCTCATCATTTGAAAACATTTCAAAAGTAAATTGACTTTTTTGTGTGTGACCTCTTCCTTTCATGTCCCTAGAAGAATTAAAGCTGGGCAGCAAAAATAATATTGCTTACATTTTTACAAAAATCATTTACAAAAATTTTTATTTGAATGTAGAAGATTTTCGGTCTATGAATTATAAAGTTTTTTTTTTGTTCCTACTAATTTTAGTTTGAGAGATTGAATGTATTTGTATAATATGATTTAAGGTTTTCAGCTGGGAACAATAAAGTTAATAATAAACTAATAAATTTCTTGCCCCTCAAATAATGAGCAGAGTAGTATGTGTGTGTGTATGTGTGTGTTGTCTTTCTTTTGGTTCTAGATGAAATAGCTTACAGATGGTGACAATAAGTAAAGAAACAGATCTCTCATTCCTCATTCAGTTCAGTTTAATATCAAACAGATAAAATTTAGCCAAATTAAGATTTGGGCATTTGAGAGCCTGCCTATGAAAACAAGTGTTGTGATTTTCACAACCATAGGGCATAATTTGGTGATTAAATACGACCTTATTTGGTGGGCAGGAGGTTTCAGTCCAACATAGATCAAGGGAAGAATCTAATTTCAGAATAAAGGCAACTGATAAAAATCAAGATGCCATTTTGACTAAATTTTTTCAATCACTTTTCTTTGGATTAGAGTGTTCTAATAGGTAGCATTGCACAAAGAGGAAAGTTTTATGGAAGTGAGGAAATAAAAAAATCAGGAAACAACAGGTGCTGGAGAAGATGTGGAGAAACAGGAACACTTTTATACTGTTGGTGGGACGGTAAACTAGTTCAACCATTGTGGAAAATAGTGTGGCAATTCCTCAAGGATCTAGAACTAGAAACATCATTTGACCCAGCCATCCCATTACTGGGTATATACTCAAAGGATTTTAAGTCTTGCTGCTATAAAGACACATGCACATGTATGTTTATTGCGGCACTATTCACAATAGCAAAGACGTGGAATCAACCCAAATGTCCATCAGTGACAGACTGGATTAAGAAAATGTGGCACATATACACCATGGAATACTATGCAGCCATAAAAAAGGATGAGTTCGTGTCCTTTGTGGGGACATGGATGCAGCTGGAAACCATCATTCTCAGCAAACTATCACAAGAACAGAAAAGCAAACCGCATGTTCTCACTCATTGGTGGGAAATGAACAATGAGATCACTTGGACACAGGAAGGGGAACATCACACACCAGGGCCTATTGTCGGGAGGGCGGAGTGGGGAGGGATAACATTAGGAGATATACCTAATGTAAATGACGAGCTAATGGGTGCAGCACACCAACACGGCACATATATACATATGTAACAAACCTGCACTTTGTGCACATGTACCCTAGAACTTAAAGTATAATAATAATAATAATAATAATAATTTCTTAAGTTGGAGGGCCATGTAAATGAGGGCAAAAAAGAATCGTTAGGGTCAATGCTGGCAGTGGGGGAGTGGTGGTCACAGAAATGAATCGTTTAAAGAAAGGGAAGATCTCAAGCCTGCATAGACTAAGGGAATAGCTATTATGTGAGCCAAGCCTCCTTTTTCTGATCTCCAGCTTTCCCTGTTCCATCTTCTTTCCAATTCAAAAATGCTAGAAGAGGCAGCACATGCAGCAGCAGCTCCAACAGATCACAAGCCTGGCACTGCCAGAATCTAGGCCAGTCACAGCTGCAAATCTTCCTTCAGCTTTGGGGTCCCTGGCATTAACTGGCAGCTTTTCTAGGCTCATGGAGCAGCTAATCAACAGCACAATTCACACAGTGGGAAGAGGGAAGAGGGAAGAGGCTCTCTTCAGGCCACCTCTGTAGGTCTGCAAGTCACACAATGCATTTTTAAACAATAGTATAAACCTGGCATATAGACACTATCTAATTCTGAGATGTGTGATGGGTTAAGTGTATTTAGCTATGACTTTAAACATATTGTTTTGCAGCATCAAAACAAACTGTTTTGCAGCATCAAATTGTTTTGCAGCAACATCTATTATCTCGAAGTAGATTTCTGAGCTCCAGAAAATGGCATCCTTGTTTCAAATAATGTTTCCCATTATATCTCCCTAGAAAGGCTCCAGAGAGTTTGCTGCAATGAAATTCAAATTACTGACAAGTTTGCTACACAGTTCATATGAAAAATCTAGTGAGGAGCATTGTTATGGATGGGGTAGCAAAAGTAACATTATTTATGCATCTAATTTTTAGAAAAATAGTTCTCGTGATCTAATTAGAAAGTATAATAATTAGAGTGGGACCAAAATTTACATGTGAATTGGCAAGGCAAGACCGTTTGTAATACATGAAAAGTCCATTGTTATCTTTTATGAGGGAGGGATATATGTAGGCAATGAGAAATAGTCCTCATGTACTCAGTTTGAGACCTGCTTTGGCATATTCACTCTAACTTTCTTCTCTATTTTAAGGGAAATAAAAGGATCCTGAAAGTATTGAAGCAAGTACAATAAAAGGAATAAGAAGCAATTGAAGCAAGTACAATAAGAGGAAAAATAAAAAGAAGGAAAAAAATAACTTTCTAGATGATAATGGAGAAATTTGTCCTTATTTATTTATTTATTTAATCTAGAATGGATTCAAGAGTAACAATTTCTGTCTTTGAGTCACGACATTTCTATAAAGAGTAGCATAAATAAAAGGAGAGTCTTTAAATGCAAGGAAAGTTTGGTCAAGGAACACAGAGGGCTCCTCAGGCATTTCTGCCCCATAAGTATGACGGATGATTGGCTCAGACCCCAATGTTCTCACGAAAATACTTGCTGATTCCAGCAGGGCTCAATCACTCAGGGTCATCTATGGCATTTATGTCCTGCCCATACTGCTTTCTGTTCTCCCACCATACCCTGTCCTTCCTTTACTCTCACCCTGGCATGGCCCAAACACAATGCAATCTGTTTCATTGTTTACACACATACACACAGACACACACACACACACGCCATTAATGAAAGACCCTTTTGGAAGCAGCAGACTTTATAGAAGGTTTGGGGGAGATAATGGTTTATATCAGAAAAACTCAAGCCACGTAAACTTAGCAATTAGATGTCATAAACCCTTTGCCATGCCTCCCAATTCACCCAGCTGTTCCTTATTTGTACTCTTCTGTTTCTCCCCCACTGTATTTGTTTGTCTTTTCATCACTCCAAATTGCAATTGCATAGCAACTTAATCCCTTTTTTGCTCGCCTTCTGCCAAACCTTGCTGTCATGATTTCACTTTTCACCGCAACCAGTTTATCAGGTATTTTCCCAAACAAAAGACAGCTATTTTCTTCAAAGGAATGCTAACACCAACTATTTCAAGGTATTATTATTTTTTTACTTTGCTACAGTTTGACATAAGATAAACATATTTATATATTAAGACGATTAAGTGTAAAACAGACTGTCAGATGAGGTGATGTACATATCAGTTCTAGTAGAACCCTAGATGAATATAAATGTATTTATTCATTCAAGAATATTTATGTGCTCAGTTATTGAAAAACTAAAAAGAAGAGAAATTCCTTGCTGTCAGGGAGTTTACATTCCAGTGGAAGAAGACAAGCAAAAATCACATAAATAAATCAATATAGAGAATATGTCAGGTGGTGATATGTGCTATGAAAAAAAAATAAGATGGTGCCTACAGAGTAAACAGGATATAGGTATGATATTTTACACAGCGTTTAGCAAAGTCTTGAAGAAAGTAAAGCTGTAAGCCATGCCAATATCTGGGGAGAGATTCCAGGAAGTGGAAATAACAGATACAAAGGCTCTGAGTCAGAGGAGTGTGAGGCTGTTTTCAAAGAATAGCCATATCCAAGTGACCAAAGCAGAGTAGGTGAGAGATAAAATCAAACACTGTCCAATGTGATGGAGGGTCCTTTAGGAAATAACTGTAGAGTTTATTCCATGTGAAATAAAAAAAAAAAAAAAAAACCATTGAAAGACTTTGTGCAGAGGAGTTCTGTGACATGACTTTAAAAAACAAAAAAATTGCTGCTCTGAAGATACTGAAAGGGATGAAAGTAAAAACGGAAACAGGACCACCAGTTAAAAGGTTATTGCAATAGTGTAGACAAGATAGATGATATTGGCTTAGACAAGGTCAATAGTAGTGAAATCATGAGAAATGACCAAGAGTGATGCCGAGATTTTGGGGTGGATCAATTCGAAGGATGCAGTTACCATTTACTGCAGGAGAAGCAGGTTTAAGGAAGAAAATTAAGAGTTCAGTTTTAGACATGTTATGTTTCAGAAGCCTGGAGCAACAAAGAAGAGGCGTAAACTGAATACACGCTTCCAGAGTTAAGGAGAGTGGTTGATGATCATATAGATCATCATGTAGATGGTATTTAAAGCCATGGGACTGGATGCAATCACATCAAAATGTGATTCCAAGGATCAAACACACAAGAAACTCAGAAGATGTGGCTACTACTGAACTAATCACCTCATCATCCCACTGAATAATACTGAGAGGTAGACTCTTTGCAAGCCCTTTCAGCTTTAACTCTGAATTGCCTTATTTTACAACTGAAGAAATTTATGGCTGAGCCTGGGAAGAACCTCTTAAAGCAGGTGCAGAGCTCATGATTTCTGAAGGCTTCATTTCCTAGGTCACTTGGAAGCATATATGTGATGGGAAAATGGTGACCATGAGTGTGGAGCACCTTCAGTAAGGTTGGCTAAGAAAGGTTAGGAGGGTAGGGCATAGCTAGAGGAGGCTCTTGGGCAGAGGGGCTATTTTAAGGATAATAAGACTTGAAATGCCAAAGAAAGAACCCATTTTAGAGGAAGTGGGCAATTTAAGGAGAAAGGGCATAATTGGTAATGCATGACTTCTGAGAGAGGAGAAGGGGCCAAATCTAAAGCACAAGTGAAGGAACTGGCTTCAGGAGGAAGAAGAGCTCCTCTACGGCTAGACTTAAATGACAGAATAATATTCCATTGGATAGATACACTACCATTTCTCTATTATTAAATGAATCTTCCTTCCATCCCTCCCTTCCTTCCTCCCTCCCTCCCTCCCTGCCTCCTTTCCTTCCTTCCTTCCTTCCTTCCTTCCTTCCTTCCTTCCTTCCTTCCTTCCTTCCTTCCTTCCTTCTCTCTCTTTCTCTCTCTCTCTTTCCCAGTCTCCCTTATTTCTTTCACTATTACAGGTAATTCTTGTATGAATATATCTAGTTATAAGTAGAAAATGAGCATTTAAATCCTATTCCCTAAACACTGATAATAGTTGGGTTTTTACCAATGTCATATCACTGTAGTTACGAGTTCTTTTTGTTTAAGATGCTTTTATTTTGACCTTTCTTATAGTAGTATCCTAACTGATAAATCCTAACTAATTTATACCTAACTTTACTGCAGCATTTTCACAATATATTATATTATGTACTACCCTATACAAACTTGTCTCCCTACCCCACTGAGAACTGAGTTCCTATCACCCTCCTAGAAATATTATTCTTAGATAACTACTAAATTTTGTCAAAATTAAAATTAGTGAAATAGGGAAATATAATATGAAACAGTTAACTGGGCTTCAAGAAGCATCAAACTGTAGCATTATTATGAAAATTAAATGGTAGAAAATGAACAGCATTGAAGTCCTGAAATTTTTTAATTACTATTTTAACTAGAATGCAAAGTTGTAGATTTCCTTCAAAAGCCTTATTTGTTCATTCTTAATTGTTTAAAAAATGATTTTTAATTCATTTAAATGTTATAGAGTCTATTCTGAGTTAGATGTTGTTCTCAGTGCTGGGCACACAAGAATGGATGGTCCCTGCTCTCAGAGTTCAGCTAAAGGACTTGACAAGTAAGCTAAGAAGATAATAGTAAAATAATATACAGTGATGAGTACTACCGTACAGATAGATAAAATTAATTGGAACACATCCATTAAGATATTTTTATAATAAAGACCGAAATACAGTAGCTTAAACAAATAGAAGTTTATTCTCTCACTGAACAAGACACCCTGAGGCTGTTAATAACCACTCCAGAGTGTGGATGACTCAGGTTCTTTGAGTCTTACTGCTTTGCCAGCCTCATCTGTTGCTTCTATTTTTGTGGTGTGAGATGGCTGTTTAGCTCCGTCTACAGTGACCATAATCCGGTGAGCAAGAGGGGAGGTGAGGAAGGGGAGGACTAGAGCCATCCTTTAAATGACCTGAAAGTGGTGTACAGCACCTGTGATCACGTACCACTGGCAAGAACTTCGTTACACAGACATACTGGAGAGGCTGAGCAGTGTCATCTTCAGTGGAGAGGTGACGTGCCCAGCTCAGGATGGTGCTACTAAAGGAGAGATGAACCTCTACCACCCTGGACAAAAGAGAGGTCCACGAAGGATTTGCAAGAAAAGTGAGGTTTGGCTTGAGAACTTGTTTTAAGAACAGGGCCTTGGATTTAAATAGTATTTTATTAATAATGAGTGATTTTTCCACACGTTATTTGATACGATACTGACAATAGCCCTGATGGGTAATCAGAGCCAATGTGACTAGTTTTATATCACAAATGAGAAACAGAGACTTAGGTTAAAGTGATTGTTCAAGGTCACTTGTCTAATAAGGGATCCTAAAATAAAACCAATGTTTTCTGACTTCTCTAATCCAATGATCTTGCAGGGAAGACAGCAAAATTTGACTAGTATTGAATTAAATTGGTATTTATTAACTTATACCTTATTTCAAAGGCATTTTCTGTTTAGAGACTCTTTGTTGCTTCAGTAATGTATCACTCAATTTAAGAGTCTGTAAGAGTAAGTGGAATGATGCTAGGAGAAATATAAATTAAGTACTTATTTTCATAGTTTATCATACTCAGAAAACATCTAGACTTTTCCAAATGGTTTACCTTAGGAGAGGAAGGAAGGAGACCAAGGTCCCTGAGATACTGATGAAGAGTCACAGCCCTTCCTGCCTTGGCTGACTGTTTCTACTCAGTGTGAGTCACTTCATTTGCAAAAGTGACTCTTGATGCCAACTGCTGCCCTTCAGAGAGACTGTGGCTGAGGGAACTAAAGTCTTAGTTTTGCTTTCATATCTTTCACAAGGAGAGACTCAGTGGCAGCTGCTAGACCCAGTATAACACTGGCTGTGACTGCCTTCCTTAAACTCTTCGTCTTAATTGTATCTCGGATCTTAAAACCTTTGCAGCCATCAAGTATGCTCTTATATAGGAAGCGTGAATTGTGGGGTCCTCATTCCCTATTACGCATCCGTGCATGACTGGCTTCCTGTTACTCACACTTAGCATGCTTCATGGGTATTATTGTTTGTAAAATAAGAGTAAAAATTTTTACCCAGTTTCATAATTAATTTCCTTGCAATAACCAAAAAATAAAAATAAATAAAGCCCTATCCCCGAGTCTATCTTGAGGTGTGCACAGCTCAGCCTCTTCTGGAAAAAATCCACAATAATAGCACTAGTCCTGGAACACAAATTCTCCATGTACCTTTCTTCTTGTGCTTAAGGTTTTACATTTTGGGGTGTTTATAAGATGATGTATATCAGAGACATTTATTCAAATAAACAGATGGATCTATGAAAATTGATTCAAAACATGATAAAATTAGTCAATGCTGTTATTAATTTATGATGGAGAAGTGATGGGGAAGATGACGAGGAGAAAAAGAGAGAGTAGGAGATTGAGTAACAGCCAAAACATCTGCTTCCTCTGACACCTTGTACAGTTAAGGGAGAGAATACTTCTGAAGTGGCTTTTTCTTTTCCTCAGAATAATTTTGGCATTATGATAATAACCTCTACCACAACTTTCTTCTCCCTGCTTTCTTTTTATTGAGAGGGATATAGTATATTTTCATGGGGGAAGTGAAGAGCTGCCAATGCATCGGTACCTCCCATCCCCAGTACAAAGAATCGTCACAAAAACCCCATGGACATTCCCTAACTTTTGCTCTCTCCAAAGGATGTGAGGAGAAGAGAGACAATTCAGTCTGCAATAAGTACAGGTCTCCTGTCAAAAGAGTTTGAAATCAAATGAAGGCTTTCCGTCTGCTGCACAGTGCTCCTCATTTCCGTGTGAGTGTTTGTCCTCCCCTTCACTTTGGTGTCACACTCTAGGGACTGCTGTGGTCATTATCACCATCATCATCATTGTGGGACATGCTAGACTTCACAGATCCCTTGATCTTTATACCTTGTCCCCAAGGGAGGATATGGTTTTCCTCCTTTTCCATCACTGGCCAACTCTCCTCCCCATGTAATAAATAAGGTCATGAGGCTGGTCAGCAGCTGCTCTCCCTCTATTTGTCACAACTAGTTGGGCTCTTTCTTCTGCCCCATTTGGCTTGAGACCTTTGCTCACCCCTCACTTCCTTTCTTATCCTAGTTCTCTGCTTCAAACCCTTTTGGTTGATATTAAAATTTCCCCAACTCCTATAGTCTTTTAAAATTTTTCCTAACTCAAAGCTTAGAAAAAAAAAAAGATTTTTAAATCAAATTTGCTAAAAATAGTGATAATGGAAGTATTTTTCAGAAAAATGAAAAACTTTTGGAACCACATTTTTTTCATTATCTATTTTCTAATGATTTTTTAAAAATAAACCATAAGGCCAACATTTTTAAGGCAATTAACCAGTTAGTTACGTCTTGCATCTGGAAATGGGAATATTTAATTTGATTGCCAGATGTCCCCATGTGGACATGTGGATCTGCTGAGTGATCATTTACAATGGGGAATTATAAGTTGCTAATTTATGAATTTGTTTTATTATCCAGATATAGCTCTTAAGAGTTCTCCTTAGTTAATAGAATGAACTTTGATAGCTTATAGGCTTTTATGCACTTACAGAAATGTATCAAATAATTGTAAATAGAAACATTTTTCTTTTTATTTAAGGTAGAAATAAAATGTTAATCAAATAAGGTTATTTTACCTCTGTTACTCCCTCAAATCTTATTCTCCTCTATATTTGCCTTAAATTTAACTTGTATGTTGACTTCTCAGATGAATTGTTTCTCATAGATTTACACACACACACACACACACACACACTGAGAGAGAGAGAGAGGGGGAGGGATGAAGGAGAGGGAAAGGCAGAGAGAGAGGGAGAGGCAGAGGGAGAGGGAAGGAGAGCAACTGCAAAATTCTCTGCAGGTAAAATAGATCGCTATTTGTGGGGAAGCAGATGTCTGAAGAAGGCAGGTGCTTGATGTTCTTTGCAGCCTGTTTCTCATGCTCTCAGAGAAAATCTTCTCATGGTTGCTTTGTCTTATCATCTAGGACTCAGTTCAGACATTACATGTTCGAGAGGCCTTCCCTCTTTTAGATGTACCCATCTAAAAGGGTACATCTAAAAGAGTCCCATCTTCCCCTGCCCTCAAATGTTCTTTGAAATCATTCTGATTCATTTTCTTCCTGATCCTGGTTTCATTCTGACATTATCTTGCTTATTGTTCAATTACATATTTACGGACTGTTTCCCCCAACTATGGTGTAAGCTTCCCTTAATTATCTATTTTGTCACCACTGTGTCCTGAGTGCCTTATCTGACACCCAGGAAAGTTAAGAGGTATTGAATGAATATGTGAAGAATTATTGTCAAGGTCACAGAGAAAAAACACAGAGCTGGTGCAAAATTGGAGGGGACAGGGCACCTCCCGGGCAAATGACACTGGAAAATTCTTTACAAGCCATGCTGTTTTGTATCATAAGAGCAAAAATTTCAGCTTCTTTATCTGCAATCACTGCTTTTAAAGGAAAATGGGAGAACCTTTAAGATCGTTATTCCTGAAAAGACAGAAAAATTATCTTAAAAATAAAATTAAATGGGAAAAAATAAGAATATGAAGGAAAGAAAAGATGATATTGCTGAAATAGTTAAAGAGTTAAAAGACATACTTTAGGAGACCTTAAGAAAATATTTAATAAATAAAAATTGCATATATTCAAGGTATACAATGGGATGAATTAATTACATATACATTGTATAATTATGACCACAACAAATTAACACATGTATCACTACCCATAGTTACCACTGTGTGTGTGTGGCAGGGGAGCAGTATGTGTGTGTGTGTGTGTGTGTGTGTGTGTGTGTGAGACTTTTCTAGTAAAGATTACTTTTATCCTTTGAAGTGAGATTTTCAATATGGGGGACTTTATTTTGAAGCAGATTCTCAGAGATCATAATTGAAGTCCTGCACCAAGAAGGACCTTTGCATCTCCTCATCAAGTCTGTACATCTCGTTGGAGGGCCAGGGAGGCCTTCACACTTGGGCAGAGATGGTCAATGTTGCCCCTTCCCTGTTGCTTTCTCAATATCCCTGCCCTCTTCTTAGACCAGCACGTGGACATGGGGGCTGGACAGTAGCAACTCAGGAACCAGTTGAACTGCAATTGCTCCACGTGGACAGGAAGTAGAAGAAGCCTGGGGTCAAATCTGAAGGAGGCCTAGAAATCAGAGAGAGTTGGTGAGAGAGTACAGCTTGCTTTTAATTCCCCTGTTCACAGGTTTTGGTATCAAGGCTGGAGCTGAAGCTAGGAGTCAGCCAGGGGATTACATACAGAATGAGACAAGAGAGCAGGGAATTGTGAGGGAAGAGAATTATGAGGGAAGAGAAGAGAAAGGGTAAAGGTTCCTGGACTCAGGACCAAAATAATAAAAATAAAAGAGGAGAAAAAAAAAATAAAAGAGGAGAGCAAATTTACTTTCAAATCAGCCTTATTTTTAAGCTCTGAAGTCCATCAGACAAGGGAGAATCCATCTTCTCAGAGAGAATAACTCTCTCTATTCTATTCAAGAAAAAAAAAATACAAATCAACTTTTAAAAACCCACAATCTTTAATACAGAAACAGTTATATAATACTTGACTATAAAATTCAAGACACTCGTTAGATGATAGAACTGAGACAGACTTGGCCTTCATGCTCCTGGGGTGACTGTTCTGAAGGACAGTGAGAACAAAGACCCAGAAACTCACAAATTAATACTTTTGATAGGCACAGAAATTACAGATCTCATAAACATCTCTCCAGAAGTGCTGTTTTGGGTGAGGAATAAAGAGACGGGGAGGGAATTGGGGGAAGATATCTCTGCTAATTTCTCTTTGCTTTTCTCTTTTGCTGATTTGTTAAATTATAGGCTGGATAATATTTAAGCAAAGCAAATATAAATAAAGAATACTGCACCTGAAATCTTGGAACTGCCCAAGGAATCATGGGGTTTAGTTGCTAGTTTTAAGAGATAATCAGTGGGACTTGGTTTTTTATCTTTATAACTACCCTGCTTCAGAAGGAATAGGCCCATCAAGTCTCCTCACTTTACAAATCATTCTGAAAGTGGCAAAACTATGGAGACAACAAAAGATCAGTGATTGCCAAGGGTTGAAGGTAGCAGAAAAGGATGCATAAGCAAAACACAGAGGAGTTTTAGGGCAGTGAAACCACTCTGAATAGTCAGGTAATGGTGGATACCAGTCATTATACATTTGCCCAAAGCTATAGAATGCACAACGCTAAGAGTGAACCCTAATGTAACTTATGGACTGTGGGCAATTATGATGTGCAGGATTATCAATTTTAACAAATGTATGACCCTGGTGGAGGATGTTGATACGGGGAAGGCTATGCATGTGGGAGGAGGACAAGAAGTGTATGGGAAATCTCCATACCTGCCTCTTAATTTTGCTGTGAATCTGAAACTGTTCTAATAAAATAATACCTTTTTAAAAATCTAATAAAGCACTATGGTTGCATAGGATTTTTTATATGGGAGCAGCTGGGTGAAGGGTACACAGAATCTCTCTGTACTATTTTAGCTACTGCTTGTCAGTCTATAGATACTTCAAAATAAAAGTTTAGAGACCCTAAATATCTGTTTTCTAAGACAGAGACTCCACAACAATAAACTTATTTGTATTCCACACAGATATAAACACACTTTCAATAGCAATCTCATGTACTCATTTAGGTTAAACACAGTAGAGAAACTCCAGCCCCAGGTACCTATTAAGAGATGTTTATACTAGACAGTATTGGCGCACTAAGCTGCGGTGCTGGAACACGGCACCCCAAGTACTCTGTTTAAATGATGGCTATATGATAGCCATTTTCACTGCTTCATTTCTCCAACATGAAATTGCCACTTAGCTTTCATAAAGATTTTAATGAGAAAAATGAAGAACATAATGAAATAGTCTGCAAACAAACCATCAGACTAGTTGGAGTAATGGTCTATGTCACGTCCACTGTGTTAGCCTTACATAAGAAGGGCTAAAAGCAAATAACTAAAATTATTTTTAAACTCCCATGAGATGCTGATTGGACAGCAAAATGTAACCAAATTATTAATCCACTCCCTTTAGCTTCTATATTGTTCCAAATTTTAGTTCTTTAGACTCAACTTTTTAAACAAAAATTAGATTTTAAAAATGTGAAAACAGAAAGCAAACACTTATCAATTTGAGTTGTTTCAACTACAATTGAGAATGAAATAATGTAGATTATGCAATTAGGTTTCAACCTGACCAACATACCAGAGAGGTTTCTTTTTATAAGCTGGGGAAGAAAATTTAAAAAAACTTCCAAGAAATTAATTATGGTTTACTTACCTTTGACACATTAGTTTTTCTTCGGAAAATGTCTGCTACAATTTTCTTTATAGGACTCATTGACTTTCTGGAGACATCCTTTTTTTTCAACAGATACTTGTCTTGAGTGAGGAATGGCCAAAACCAAGCAAACAAAACGTGAGTGATTAAGCAAATACTTTGCTGTAGATAACACCTCATTAAGAAAATGATAATATACCAGATATCAAGATTGTTTGGTGGATTAGTGTTATGAATATTATAAAACATATGTGAATTTATACATAGGATAAAGTAGAGCAGCAGAAAGCGAAATATTCCCACTGGGTAAATAATACATGTGAAGTTGGATAATGCAAACAAATTCTAAATATGCATAAAACATAACCAACTAAATACATATTTACTTAAGAGGCCCTGTAGAAATTTATACTAGATGATTCACTAATATTCATATAATATTAGTATGGAACCTATTAAAGGGCATTTGGTCACACATACCAAACATGCAAAGACTATGAATGACTATTATATATGAGCTAATGTTAGTTTTCACAATGGAATGTGAGAGCACAAGAGAGATAATTAGACATTATAGTAGGAGGAGGTGAATGCAGCATTATCTTACCAAATAACTGATATTTATGGCAACATGATAAAGTTATGAGCACACTTGTGCTCACAGCCAAGTAATTAGAATTTCAATCAATGTAGCAATCTTGAAGCTACCGATTAAAAAATTATTTGGGAGTAAGGCCGAAAGAACCATAATATGCACATAATGATACCTTCATTAAAGGAAACTTGCTTTTCTTTCTTTCAAACACTGCATATGTAATTAAGTTTAAAATTCATTCACTCATTCATTTATTCATTCATTGAATGACAGTGAGCAAAATGATAGAAACCGCTGAACTTATAAGGAAAATAGTAAGACATATAATATGTATCAAATGTCAGGTAAAGAATAATAAGGCAGGAGGAAAAGTGAAAAGCAGATAGTTTACAATTAAAATAGGGCATCAAGAAGGTTGACATTCGGTAGACAAAGAAGGACTAAGCCATGCAGACTTCTAGGGGAACAGAGTTCTGGGGACAGTGAGTTCAAAGGCTTTTGGTGTGAAGCAGCCTGACATGCTTCAGGAAAGGCACACTGGCCACTGGTGCTGTGGGAGAATTGAGGAGACCCAGAGGTACGCGGGGCAAAGGGAGGCCATGAGGTCTAGTGACCAGCGGACTACTTTAAAGACTTTACCTTTCATCATGAGATGCGGGAGCACATTATCTTTATGAAAAGTAGCAGATGAGAAGCAAGTTAGCTGGAGGGAAGGATTGCTGTGAGGGCTGCAGAACATGGCTGGTTACTCTGTTTTTCTTCTGTTGGAAAGCTTGAGCAGAATTATTCTTATTGATCCCAAGCCCATTTTCATGTAAGTGAGTGAAAAAAGGAAAGCAGGGTCCAGTGGAGAGGCTTGAGTTCTCTTCCCAGCCAGGACGCTGATATGCGTCTCCTCCTTCCCTGCAGGCCCAGCATCCTCTGGCTCCTCCTTTATCTTTAGACAGCAGAATAGTAGGTGTGGGTGGACTTAATCTCCTTCCTCTTGTTACTTTTTTTTTTCCAATTAATTAATTTTTAAGTTGACAAATAAAAATTGTATATATTTATCAGGCACAACATATTGTTTTGAAATACGCACACATTGTGGAATGGCTAAATCAAGCCAATTACCATATGCATGACCTCACATAATTATCATTTTTTGTGGTGAAAACACTTGAAAATCGCCTCTCTTAGCATTTTTTGATATACCAAGGTAGCAAATGCTGCTGTGCGTCTTTAAATTTACACAACACTACAATGCATTAATACCCAGTGAAGTGCAAAATATGTATATGTAGTATTACAGTAGTATCATTAGTCACCAAAATGGAGAGGGGAAACTTTACAATTGTGAGAATGTGCAAATGTTCCCATTAAGGCAATATTAACCCAGATAACCACTTAATACCTGTCCTCTCAAATGCCTTACAGTTCTGGAATGTCCATTGTGAAACAAAACGGTGCACAGTCTTTCCTAAATTCTCACACATGCTTCATTTTCTGACTTGACTGGGAAACTGAAAATCTGGCCATAGGCAATGTCTGACCCAAACGTAAAGCAGTTACATCTTGTCTGACCCAAACGTAAAGCAGTTACATCTACTGGCAGGCTAGCTGTGGCCTTTGCCCCTTCCTCTGAAGTGCCCAGTTGAGGACTGACTTCAACAAGACCCAGCGCTGACAGCAACCCTGTACTATGTATTTCCTCAGTAATATAGATGCCTTCTTGAAAGATCAGTCCCCCTACAATAGGGATTCCTGTGACTGGAGCCAGTGGAGAGTCAAATACATCAACATCAAAACTCAGAGGCACAGACCTTTGTCTTTCCCAATCAGCAGATCAAATTTCTGTTGCATGACCTTCTGGGTACCAAATGGATCAATGTCTCTCATGGAAAAATACTAGATATCATCGTTCTTTTAAAAAAATATTCCAGAGTGTCCACATCTCCTAGACCAGAATACACTACACTTGGGGAAGAAATACAAGGTTTGTCTAGGGAAATCCTAGAAGTTCTGGTACCTTTCCCTGTAGTTCTCTGAGGAGAAATGAAACTGATAGTCCATGGAGATTTCCTGATGAAATGGTAAGGGGTGTACTAATGTCTGCTGGGCATCAACCCAAGTGGCACAAAGGCCTGGGCAGTTCCAAGCATGACCACTAATGGTACTAATTTCCAGGCTAACCAGCAGAGCCAGTTGCTGGTTGGCTGGGCCACTGAGCACAGGTTCACTGTTGGGTTGTTGAAGAGCTCATCTGTGGGGACTGGAGTAAAACTACAATTTCCAAAGTCTTTTAGGCAGCAGCCCAAATTGGAGACCCTTTTTATCAATCCAACTTTTCTTCTGGCAGCTGGACCATATTCCACTCCTTTTCTTTTCTGTCCCTACAAGAACAGGGCTCCTATCAAAGCCAGACTTCTTCAGGACAGAATGCACTTGAGTCTGGAGGAGACAAGTTCCTTAGGGACTTGATTGGCAGTGTGACGAATCACTGGAGCAGACACAGAGCTCAGTACAGCTGGAAGCTTCCAGTCTCAGCAATTTTCAAGAAGACAATATATTGTTATTAACTATAGTGGCCATAATTTTTAAATTCTGACTTCCCACGCACAAACACTAACAGACAGCAGGCAAATATACCAGGCATGTCAAATTTCTCAACCCAGACACATTTAGCAGATTTTATTTTAATGAAATAGAATTTTTTAAAAGATTTTATACTTCATTAAAGTTTACTTACTGTGCACTTTCGCTCCCTCTGCTGGTTGTGAAGACTGTGGAAAACCATAATACATTGCCCTGCCAGGACTTAGACAGCAACCTGACATCGTTTATGGTTAATCTAGAGAAGGAATGAAGTCAAGCAAGCAGTGAGCACTAGCCGTACCACTGACACAGGGGCATCTCACTCTCTGCCCTGACTATGATGAAGCTGTGAGGGATCATGCACTGCAACCCCTATTGTGCAGATAAGGAGGGTGAATTCCAGAGATTCAAGGCCTTCCTTAGCTCCAGATCCACATGTAACTTAGGGTTCAGGGCCAGAACTCTCATGTGTAACTTGGAGAAATGTTCCTAGTGCTTGTAAATTTCATGGGCAGAACTTCATGGATAAGTCAGATTGAGCTGTTAATGAAGAGTTAACCTAGCTTTAGATGCAGCACCCTTTTCTTGTGAGCTGATTGCAAGTGTCAGGTATCAACTGGTGGAAGGCGCTTATCTCAAACCCTTAACAGACAGAAAATGTTCATTTCTTCATGTGATAGAAGAACAGTAAAATTCCAGCTTAAAGTTGTTACAGCTTACTCTCTGAACTCATTAAATGACGACTCTGTTCGGATTTTTAAAATGGGGTTTCATAAATTAAACTCTGAGTCTTAAAACCTTCCTTGAGTTGTAATGGTTTTCCTTTGTGAAGCCATGAGGGAATCCACCACCAACAAAGCGTTGTTTCCCATGCTCCTGTGCGTGCCTGGTGTCACCTGGGGTCTATGCCAAGTCAAACAAAAGAAGTTTGGAAATTGTTTGTGAAGAAATTAACTCGTATACTTAAGTATATTTAAGTAGGTCAAACATCTCCTACTCCCCCACATTCCATGACTAATGCCCCAAATAAAAGTATATTCACTTTACACGCACCACATTTCCCAGAAAAAAAGCAGCAAATACAAGACATTTATCTGTCAGGGTAAATTCACAAGGTTCTGCTCATTTTTGCAGGAGGCAGGGAGCTGGAGGAGCTGCTGTCACCATCCTCTGACTCACAGATCACATAGGAGTTATTTGGTGCAGATGTTAGAGGAGAACAACATGCCTGGAACTTGTCTCTTGAGAATGCTGTGGCTGTAGGACTGAAGAAGTTGGACTTGTAGTTTGTCCTTCCTCGTTGTATGACAGTTTTGTATGCACTATTCTTTATGCCTTTTTTGATTATAAGATCATTAAAGGCAGATACAATGTCTTACTGCTTACAGTATCTAGCATGTACTAGTTGCTAAAAAGAGATTTGTTAAATAAAGATTTATATACTAGGTTCTGAATACATATTTGTTAAGTGAAAAACTTTTAAAAGGTAA
Source organism: Chlorocebus sabaeus (assembly GCF_047675955.1). Classification (NCBI taxonomy): domain Eukaryota; kingdom Metazoa; phylum Chordata; class Mammalia; order Primates; family Cercopithecidae; genus Chlorocebus; species Chlorocebus sabaeus. Next base: position 24,423,824 of record NC_132916.1, on the reverse strand, counting down.
TTCATTTGTGACTTTTCCAAAGCATTTCCAAACTATTTCCTGGACACCATTCTCACCTAACGTGATGAATTAGAAAAGCATCCAAATTGTTTACCCCTTTAAAAATATTTTATAACACTGAGTTGCAAAACTATTTCTTAAAACGTATGTCTAGGTAAGTAGTTTCTGAAAGGCTCCAACCATTAAGATTTAGTGTGTGATCATTATTAGTAAAAATTTTTGAAAAGAAAATTCTATTTGCTACACATTTAACACTAAAGAACTAATATACATGTGTGGATAGCTGTATGAAATTTTGAAGCAAATGTTACATCTAATTCCCCTTAACAAAAAGAAAGAATCATGTTTAATTGATAGAATACAGCATTTCCATGGTTCTCTAGCAAGTCAAAGGGCTTGTCCATTTTCTTGACATTATATTTACTTAAATGAGTTTATCTAAAGGGAGAGAGCAAGGTTGCAGGCAGCTTAGAACAATGTAGTAATTGTCACTAATTAAGTGCCCTCAGCTGTGTCTATACTGGGCCACTGTTTACTTGCTTTATACATACTCAGCTGCAGGTAGCCACACTAAAAATTCCTCCACTTGTTATCGCCCCTTGCTGTTTTAATTTTTCCGGTGAAATATTGACAAACATGTCATGCTTGACTCTCACACTTTTCCTGTGAATGGGTAAATTGAGGATAGAACTATTCTCTCTTATTTTGAATTTTCTGTCAAGAAGGTAGTTCAGGGTAGATGGATGTTGGCACTCGCTCATGAACTGGCCTGATTAAATGATTCTGAAAAATCGAAATTCAGAATGATTGCTCTTGGAATGGTGCTGCACTAGTATTCATTCATCAACATACTCTCAAACATGTTCTTTATAAGCATTACAAGCAATTCCCAAAGCTGGCTGGGAGTTCAACAGAGTTAACCTTTGTAGACCTGACCCTTGACTGGGATCTACATAGCACCACGCTTGAACCACCATAGCTTTCAGCCATAGATAAGAGTTAATTTTTGCCACCTTGAACAGCGCTCTCAAGGTTTCTTTGCCTTAGTTGCCATGTGTATACAAAGATAATGAAAGACTAAACAAGTGCTTCTCAAACTCTAACATGCACATGAATTTCCTGGGCATCATACTAAATTTAGATTTGGATTCAAAGGTCTGTGGTGGAGCCAGAGAGTTCACAGTGGTTCCCAGGTGCTCATCCAAGACTGCATATTGAGTGCCAGGGGGCTAGTTGATCTCTATTGAGCCCTCAGCCCTGATATTCTCTCCTAAGGCCTTTGCTTGTGAAATATACTTTATCCTAAATTATGTGACAATTCATTGATTTTTTATTATCATGCTATGAGGGTCTTATAACATCACTGAACAACAATAATGAATGAAGGTATAAATTGAACCATTGGACTATCTTAGAGGTTTTAAAATTCCTAAGTGTACAATAATAATAACTGCAGGAATTAGATGCCAAGACGGTGTGTTCATGATTTTATCATGAAATACTAAACAGCAAAAGTAGATGGCATGTTCTGTCCATTATTATTATCAGCACCACTTCAAAACTTTATAGGACCACATGAAATATCCATTAGTGCTAGCTATTTCATTTTCTTCAGTGTATATAAATACACAGCCTGGGAAAAGAATGAACTTTCAAATATTTATTTGCAAAATATTACCTACATTTTATTTTGATGCATTGCTTTTCTTCAAGATATCTCAGAATTATTGGCACTCCCTTAAAATTATCTTTACTTTTGCCTTCTGGCCACATTTCTGCCATCTACCACAATACCACTCCACCCCAAGGTAAAAATATCTACTTCTGACGTCTTTTTTATTTAAATCAATTGTACAGGTAGGTTATTTTAAACAGCAGAAATACGTTAAGAATGTAAAAGGCTCTATGTTCTCTTGTTTCTTGGGATGTTATTTTAGCATCTGTACTCAATTTCAAAATCAGCTTGACTATTTCACATTTCTAGGGTTTTATAAATCTTGAACAGCATACCTCTTCATCACTTGGTTTCATTGCGCCAATTGCTAAGCAATAATATGCAAGATTTTAACAAAAATATTCATTTCACATTTTTCTTTAAGAGATTAAATGTAGTACAAGCAAGTATTTAAAAAACAGTGATTGTTTCAAATGTTGTTCAAAGCATAATGTGAAGGGCCAGAGTAAGGGTTTATGCAGATAATGCATTCATGATTGAACTATTTGTATATTAAATATGATGTTAGGTTATAAATTAACTTAAGCTCTTGAAATTTATAGACAAATTCAAAAATGTAAATCTGCTCAGAAAAGGCTATTTATCTCATTCGTTTGTATGGTAATTGAAGGTTCATAATGAAATAATCTGATGCACAGAACCCAGCTAAATTAGCCTGCCCATAATGTACTATCTTGAAGTGACTTCACATTTTCATTAGAGCCTTTCTAATTTCTAAAGCAAAATTAATGCAATTAGTGATCAAATCAATACATATTGATCATGAGTTTCTTCAATATGGCATGAACATATTAGGTCAAAAAGAAAGGGCTTTTTAAGATAATGGAATAAATATAAGGAATTTAAGTTGTAAATAAGACAGCTTTGTGCTACTTTCTATTGTAGCTACTATTTATAAGAAAGTGGCAATATTATTTTTATCATTGTTTGGATGAAATTCAACACAATGTGCTACATCCCTGTCCCTTCCCCCCAATGCTTTAATAGGGTATTCATTGTCCATATGGATTTTTCTCTCCATAAATATCCAAAAGCAATTTTTTTTCCTCATGGTGCAGAATTTCAGATGACTAATTACTCAAAAGCATTTCTTTCTTTTCACATGCAAATGTAAGCAAGATTCCAGGGAGGAGCCCACCCCCCAAATCCTCAACCCAGTAAATGTACCTTTGACGGAGTAGGTTGCGGTTAAACGTATGCAGGAAAGGCTTGAAGCCCAGAATGAAAAATCAAAACGCATTTGTGGAAATCAAGGGACTGTTGCTTTTCTACATACTAATCAGCTTATTTCACAGTGAAATAAAATGATACTTCTAAGAGAGAGAGAAAAAAAGACCCAGTCCTAGAAGCACCCCTCCTCACCCCCAGCTAAATGGATTCTGAGATGTGGTTCAACTGGTGTCTATTCCTGAGGTGTGAGGGGAAACTATGATAAACTGTCTTAACTGGCCAGCTTCTTGTTTTAAGAGCAGATCATGTAGATTCTGGGGAAAATTTTTGAGTAAACCCAAAAGAAAAGATCATATTGTTGAGTCAAGTCTGCCTTTGAGATCCTGCAACATCTAAGCTGCGGAGAGAGACGAAAACCACAAGACTGTGGTCTGCAGTTATGGCCTGCTAATTTGCTTTTCCATCTTGAGGACATGTGAGGGCATGAGCTACTTTTTCTAACTCATATTTCATGACTGTATTTTCAGAATCTTTATGGCATGTGAATAAATTCCCTTACCGTCTGTGATAAATTTCAATTGCTTTCTTTTAAAAAAGGTAATTAATTTAAAGTTTTTCTTGCAATTTTCACACCATATGAACATAAATAAAGCTTTTCATGGTGTATAAATTTATAAACTGTAACAACTCGAAAGAATGGCAGTGACAGGTGTACACTTTATTTTGTTTAGAGACTGGTCCCCTTTACTTGAAAGTGATGTCACAGATTTTGAGTTCATACATTTATTCACGAATATGAAACTCTTTAGTGCTGGTGAAGCAACCTGGTAGAACTCACTTAATATGACTAATCTCATAATTTCTGAAATTAGAGCATCATTGATGAAAATAATAGATTTATATTTGCTAAACTATTTAAAAATTCTCCTGAGGGAGTTACTATATGTGTTTACAGGTGTTTCTAGATTACTACTTAGAACAGTGTTGCCAAGCAATACAGCATTCACTTGTCACTGGTCCCATGTGATGCTTTGGCAAAAATGAATTCCATGGATAAATATAAAGTTGGAAAGACTATTATTTTGTGGGAAATAAACAATGTACATTAGCATAACGAGGCTCTCAGAAGTCCTGCAAGAAAGATGACTATTCAACGCTAGTTAACTCAACATTTCCCAAATTGATTGAGTTACCCAATCTTTTGGTTTTTCTTCTTCTAACATATCTACTTTGGGATACTCTGATTTTGATTTGGTGAGTGACAGGGAAGTCATAAAGTCTGAATTCTGAGGATATGCTAAATGGCAATAACCACTTCACATTTTATTTTAGTCATTAGGAAAGAGCTGACTAATCCAGTTCATCAACATACTTCTCTCCCTGTGATTAAAGTCTTATTCCTTAGCCTGAGCTATTTCAATCAAATCAAACCACTAAGACTGATAATAACTGATACTACAGCCACCTATTTAAGAATCTCCCCCTTCCTGGCTGGGTGCAATGGCTCACACCTGAAATCCCATCACTTTCAGAGGCCAAGATGGGAGGATTGCTTGAGGCCAGGAGTTTGAGACCAGCCTAGTCAACATAACGAGACCCTGTCCCTACAAAAAAAAAAAAAAGAAAACTAGCCAGGCATAGTGGTGCACACCTATGGTTCCAGTGAGCACTTATAGTCCCAGTGTGCACCTGTGGTCCCAGTGCGCACTTATGGTCCCTTTTACTTGGGAGGCAGAGGTGGGAGGGTTGCTTGAGCCCAGGAGGTCAGGGTTATAGTGAGCTGTGTTCAGAAAACTGCACTTCATCCTGGGAGACGGAGTGAGACTACATCTCCAAAAAATAAAAAATAATAAATAAAAATCTCCCTCTTCCTGAGGAAAAGATAAAATAGCTCTTTCAAAAAAGTAAATAAACAAATAAATAATACATTGTCTTCATAAAGAAGACAGATAACACAAGGAAAAAAAATACTTGTAATAATCCCTTCATTGTAAACATCCAGATCCATATTTTTCCAGTCTTTTTATATGTATATAACCATTTACAAAATTGGATTTGGTATTTATTTCTCATAACCTATTCATTTTCACTCAGTGATACATAGTGAACATGTTTCCATGTCAATAAATCTATAACATCATTGCTTTTCATTGTATGCATGTACCATATATTTTAAAAGGTTAAAAAGATGATAGTCTTTTAGTCAGTAAAGATTGGTATGTTTAATGGCTTTGCTGTATTCTTGATAGGTGTATGGCAGGGACAGGCCCTGTGCAGGCATCACTGCTGTGCTGAAGGGGTGGAGGGGGAAAGGAGGTCTGTTCTTCCTGGAGGTCAGTCTCCTCCACGGAGATAAATCAAGGACCAAGCAGAAGCTGAGGATGCTGCCTGCATCTGCCACTCCCTTCTCCCTTCCTCCTCCTCCAATTCGTCTTCCCCAAACACCGTCTCCCCACTGAGTTGTCTTCCTGTAAGTGGGGTCTTTCTGCAAGGTTGGGAGCTCTGATTTGGAGGTGATGTTTGCTGTAGAGATGGTCCCTGCAGGGTAGAACAACTGCTGCCCTCCCCTCATGCTTAATCTGGGAAGGATAGTCAGAACCTCTGCCCATCAGGACCTCGGTGGTGATTGGAGAGTCAGCCAAACTCACCAGACAGCTAAAGCTGCTCTAGAGATGCCCCATGGCCAACATGTTTTCAGAGGGGCAGCCGAGTACCCTGGATTGGCCCCTGGTTTCTGGTCAAGCTATGGCAGCCTGAGTTTTGCTACTATGGACCCTGATCTTACAATAGACCTACAAGAAGCTAAGGGTGGTGCTAATTTTTTTTTCATATTGTATTTGAAATTATTCCTGTGAACATGCTGTGCATACTTAGGCCAAAGGTTGCAAGAATGCCTGCCAAAAAATAGGGGCACATATAAGTAGATTTTCTAGGGAAATGGAAACCACAATTCGTTATCTTCTTCTAAGATTTCTTTGAAGACCCCAGTCTGAGCTAAATGCTCCCTTATTTACATTTCCTGACTATTCTGCACATTCCTGCGACTTCTATCACCCTATAGTTGTTTGTCTGTCATTGCACAGACATGTGAGGACCTGAAGGATACGCTGCCATGTCTTACCATATTTATTTATTTTTTAATTTTTAAAATCAAGCAGAGACCCTAGACGCTAAGTGTGGAACCAAAAACTTGGGCTCTTTTTCCAGGTTGAGAAGTGGAAAAGCATGGACTCTGGAGTCCAACTGCCAAGGTTCAAGTCTCAGTTCTCTGTGACCTTGGGCAAGTTATTCAATCATTCTGGGTTTTTTTATCTTAAAATGTGGATAACAGTAGTACTTGCTTCGCAGGGCTATTCTGAGTAATAATGGGTTGATTTTTCTATAATGCATTTAGAATAATTCATGACATTTAGTATTATATGGCTATTAATTTAATTATAATTTGGTCTTATCAAATTGCTCCCCAAGCCTCTTTTCCTCACAGGTATAAGTGAGATATATTGGTGGTGATTAGCACAGTGCCTAGGACATACTACAGGCTCAGTGGATACTTCCTGGGTCAGATTGATAATCCATTGTGTGAGCCTGTGAAAGTTCTAAATGGGGCAAGCATGAAGTATACGAAGGGTGGGCACTGTAGCCACTTCTTGGGCTTGCTATGCTCCCTGTTAATGGCACATCTGTGGTGGCCATACAGTTAGCTAAGTTAAGTTATACTACTCTGGTTGTTTGTTGTTGTTGTTGTTTTGACATGAAGGTAGATAAGAGTATGTAAGTTCGTAATACTCATATTAAAATAGCAGGGAATGCCCAATCCTGTATTTCCTCAATGCTTCCACTCATGAGCATAACACCGTATAGTGTAAATGAGAAAAAAAAAATCATAGCTGAGTCTTCAGATTGCAGATTGGAAGGAGGTCCATTTTTAATGGCATTGAAATAAGAAGTGAACCTAAACTCACCATTGCTTATTTATGGCTGTAGTTATTTCTCTCTGGTACACCCCAGAGGGTTACTTTCTGTTGTTAATTGGAACTTCTAAGCCATTTTTATTTACAAAGTGTTTTACAGTCATTGGTATTGATGACTTATAATTCCCCCATGAGTTAGGTGTCAGGATGAGGCATTGACACAGGCTCCACTCTCAGGAAGCGGAGACGTGAGGGCGGATAAATCTGCCCCCTCCCACATGGCAGCCATGGGGTCCTGGTTTGCTTTGTTTTGGCTTGTCGGATTCATATTACCTTCTCCATGTGCACTGATAGCAGTTACAATTGGATTCCTGAATACAGGGTCTTTTGAGGAAGGACTGAAAGAGAGTGACATCAAAACCACTTAGCAATTTTTTTGTCGCTCCGTTCGCCATTAAAATGAGTTTTCCTTGCAAGTGTATGTCTTTCGGCACACTTATTTTGTTTTTTTAAAGAAGTAAGACAAATAACTGCCTGTTTATTGTTAAATTTGTAGTGCCAGTCATGACAAGCATAAGGATAGTAACACTTTTGCCAGCAGGGTGCTTATCTGTTTTACTAGTTCAGAAGGACTTGATTGATGCGAAAGACCAAGGTCTCAGTAAAGACAATTTAGCCATTTCCATACAGTTTATGCTTGTGTTAGTTGTATCCTGCAGGGGAGTCCCCAGGGGTGGCTTCTTTGACCTTCCCTCTAAAAGGTAACACATAGAGATTCCTAAAGGAACCATCGTCTAACAAGACTAATGATGACTCCCATGCCTATTATCATTCAGAGACAGAGAAGGAGGCTTTAGAAATGCAGTACCACATTCCTCCCTTGATGTTTCACATGATCTATTAAAGCGTTATGTGGCAGATAAATTAATCATTAAAAACTTACAGTTAAGTCTTTACAAATAATAACCAGGTGTACCTTGATTATCTTTGATCTCAATATATATATTTTCTGTCATTAAACAGATGATACACAGCAGTTTGTTTTACTGACGAGTTTGAGAGACTCAAGGAAAAAAAAAAAGCTATTTTCCTCCAGCATTCTGTCTTTTTCTTTTCATTTCTTTCTTTCTTTTTTTCCATGTTTCAAGTTAGAAGAGCTGAAACGAAGTTCTTCATTCAGTAATAGCTCATGACAGCCAGGATCATTTTTTCATCTTGCTTTGCTGGAGTGTGAGTATGAAGCATCTTCACTGTTTATTATTCCAGCTATCCTCCCATTTGATTTATTCCTCCCATTCATTGCTACTTAGTATTTAAAAGTTCTGACCAGGGGACATGCTCCACATCTTGTGTGCATTAGGTGCTCCACGATACACTGGATTCCACTTAATGCCATCACTTTGGATTGAGGTGGAATTTTTTTTTTTTTCTAATGTGCTGTTCGTCACATTAACCACTTCCAGGGTTAACATTTTCTACATTCCAAAAAGAAAAGAAAAAAGATGATAACATGAAATAATGCAGTTGCAACAATTAGATATATGCCAGACAACTGAAAATTCATGACAACACAAAGCAGTATTTGTACCATAAATGATTTCTTCATTCTCTATTAAGAAAAATACTTCAACGTTTTAATATACTGCTGGTGAAGCTCAGGTTAATAACAATGGCTTGGGTAAGTGATAAATTCAGAAGCAGCACCAGGAATGTGGTAGTGGAGATAAGTGCAACCAGAGGGGGGAAAGTACTCCTCAGCAAACAGTAGACTTCTTAAAGAAGTTGAAAGAAGAAAAGAATGAAGTGTGGTTGAAATCTTTGTTTATGTCACAGATATTTACAATCTATCTACAATCTACTCCATTAAGTAATGATGTGTTTTTATTATGTCAGTCTAGGAAGGTAACAACTTTAATTTGTCGTTTCAAAATTTAATTTAAAATTAAATGTGTGGGCCGGGTGCGGTGGCTCATGCCGATAATACCAGCACTTTGGGAGGCCTAGGCGGGCAGATCACGAGGTCAGGAGATCCAGACCATCCTGGCTAACACGGTGAAACCCCGTCTCTACTAAAAATACAAAAAATTAGCCAGGTGTGGTGGTGGGCGCCTGTAGTTCCAGCTACTCAAGAGGCTGAGGCAGGAAAATGGCATGAACCCGGGAGGTGGAGCTTGCAGTGAGCCAAGATCACGCCACTGCACTCCAGCCTGGGCGACACAGTAGGACTCCATCTCAAAAAAACAAAAAAAAATTAAAGGTGTGATTTTCCTTTGTATATTGCTCAATAGTATAAGGACTGTGTTATGGCTAGGTGTTAAAATAGGGGAATTACTTGGGAGCAGAAATTAAGATTATTTTTTCTGGTTTGTTGAATTCCTTATATGTAAAAAAAAGTATTTGTCCGGAGCAGTTAGTGATGATAATATGAAGTTTTACTTTTTAAAAATTCTTATTAAAACAAAGTTGTTATCGAAAATTATTAATTGGAAACAAAGATAACTACATCTTCTTGAAATGCCAGTTAAAACTAACTCACTCTAGAGATGACAATATCTCAGGGTTGTTGATACAACTAATTTTTTTCTTTGAAAGAAAAATAATTCTTGGAGAAAGTAATAGCTATTATTAGTTATGATAATAGCTAAAATGTATTAAGCATCTTTTATATGTCAACTGATTTAATGCCTTTTATTATCATGACATCATAGTCTGGTAGGCATTATTTTTCCCTGTTTTTACAGATAAAACAAGACGAAAACAGAGGCAAAGAGAGATGAAGTAAATTTCCCCAGAACACATGGCTAGTAAGGGGTCAAGCAATGGTGGGGTGAGATAATATATCTCCTCTGCTGAACCAATTACAAGATTTCAAGGATGTAAGTTTTTCTCTTTCCTTTCTTGGTAAGACTGACAGACCATCTGATGACATTTCATCACTGTATGATGCTGAAACCAAGGTCCAGAGATGTTAAGCAATTTGCATGGAGTCACACAGCAAGTTGGTGGTGAATAGGGAAAGCTCTTTTGAACCCTACTATGTTATCTGAATTGGGCCAGTTTGGCAGCCTACACTGGACAAGAGTAAGGCCAGGAGTGAATGAATTGTACTCCGAGAGCGGGACAAAAGGAGAATGGTTAAATAAAAATGATTGTCTCTTCAACTAAAAGCATGACACATTTGGGAGTGGAATAAAGAGCATGAGTCAGGACCACTGCAGGCACATTTATGGGGCAACTGATGTTTTTCTTGGGTATGATTCTCACCTCCTGCCATTACCTTCTCTTCTTTTTTTTTTTGCACTATCTGGTGACCTGAATTAAAATTAATTATGTTTATGCTGTCTGAACTCCAGTCTCCCTATAAAATCATTCATTTAAAAGTATTAGTGCTATAATAATCCCTTCCTAGAGATTCAAATAAACTGATAAAATGAATATTGGATGCTGATCTTTTAAGCAGTGTAGTATTTAAGGAGAGGAAACACTTTGACCTAAGAGGAGTTTCCCAGCATTCTTCAATTCAGATTATGTAAAAACTAACTTTTACACCTGTTTATAAATATGCCTGACCCTTAAAAGGTAATACTTTTTTCTAAAGAGCATTTACAATATGAATAATATAATACATTTGCTTAAAGACTACCCACTTTTGAGATGCCCCACCATGGTCTGATTTTTTAAAAACCCAACTCCATCTTAGACTGTTATCCAGTATGGTGGCCTTTCCCTTATTCAAATCCCTGGAGATAAAATGGAAGCATAGAGAAGTTATTTTCCAACAGTAAAATCAAAGTTAATATGGAACCTCTCTAATTCCCATTTGCATGACCCATTATGCTGATTTATTTAATGTTGGATTTTATGGATGAGAGTAGATGCTCAGAATATGTAACTCTCAGATTTCAGACTATACAATCACTTTGAGTTCTTAGACTTCTGGACAAGTTCAACTAAACTCTATTTTTCTAAGTTATTTTTCCTCTGAATAAGTGGGTCTTCAAGTGGAGAACACAGACCTGTGAGCAAAATTTTTATATCCCTTCCTGTCTTCCCTTAACTCAGCAAAGAGAAAAATGGAGGATTTCTATCCAAAAAGGGAAGTAATTTCTCCCTATCACAGGAAAAAGATTGTCAGATTTAGCAAAGAAAAATATAGGACACCCATTTACATTTGAATTTTAGATAAAGAATGAATAATTTTTTAGTATAAGAATGTCCTATGAAATATTTGGATGCCCTGCATTTTAACTGGCAATTCTACCTGAGAAGGACTCGATCCACTTCCCTTAGAAAAGAGGTGTCAGCATTGTTCCAGCAACCTGTGGTCCCTGTGGAAACTGTTGCCTCATCAGGATAGTAGAACATCACTTTTGCCAGCAGCTCTTTGTATGTGCAGTAATAGCAGCACTGTCCCAGTGTTTGTCCTGTTGTCTTGAGCTTCGCTGGAGACATGGCCTTTGGGTCTTTTTTTGTTTATGGTGTCAAATTGGTGTAGGAAATGTGGCCATGCCTTCTGGAACTGGACCACTGAGGAAGAGGTAATCCTTTTATATTATGTTGATGGAAGCCACTCATATTTTAAGCATGGCATTGATGACTACATTCAAACTGCTGCATTGTAATCTGGTTACATTAGCTGGATTATATTTAAGGCCTGCTGGCTTCGTCTAATTTAAGGCATAGTTCACTGACCAAATATATAAGTTTTATAATAAAGAGGCATTTGTTTTAGGGCCCCCTGCATAGTATCCCAAAAGGGATTTCCTAGGTATCCTTCTATGGCAATCAAGGTAAAATTATTTGTCCTTTCTCAGTCTTGGCTTTCTTGCCACCTTTATATGAAGTATAGGTGTAGTGATGCCTGTTGGAGGAGTAAGATTTCATTGAATGATATTACACTAGAGCTATAATGATAGTATAAACTGTAATTGTTTAGCAAGTAGTCAAATTAAAATTGGTGCTGACGTTTTAAAAATGGTAAAGCAGTTCCCAGAACAATAACTTTATTCCCATCCCTGGCTATCTATGATTATTTTAAAATGTAATCTAGAAAAAGGCACAAGCCATTTGTAATGATTTGAAATGTGAAAGGTGAAAAACAATAACCCAAAACATTGCCTTCATTTATTATTTTAAAAATATTAGCCAAGAAGAAATGGACACAGATTGTGATGAACATGCTTAACCTGTAGTTTGAATAAGAAAATCAATACATTAAATGACATGTTAGAAGCATTAAACAAAGGAGAAAAATTAAACAAAGGAGAAAAGCCAAAGTACTATATTGAAAGGCATGTTTTCCAGCATAGCTGTTTTCAATTGCTAAACGTTTTCCTCCTGTAGCATATGAAGGGCGCCTAGTGACCCCTAGCTGAGGAATCCATATAGCTCTGCACCCTTCCCCCACCTGACAGACAGCTAATGTCCTAGGCGCGCCTCTGCCCCTGTACTCTATTAACTCTTGGGATAGAGCAGCTCTCCATGCAGCAAAGCACAACTCCAGCAGTCTATGTCTTTCGTGTGTTTTAGCAATCAAAACTCACATCTGCTTCTCTCTTTCTCTAATGATTTGTTTCTCTCCAGTACTTACATCCAAAAGGAAGATGCTCACAGTCATAAAGTGGTCCATAGCCTCTAACAACACAGTGATGAGGCATGCATTGCTCCCTGGAAATCAAGTGCAGTGTAAGTCATGGCCTGGAAAAGTGGCCCAGTGTGTACCTGCAGCTTTTCCACCAGTGGCTTCCCACACAGCCATTGTTCTCTTAATTCGTTAGAAATTAAGACAAGTATCTATATGGGAAAGACTTTTTTTTTTTAATCTTGCAAGAAAATGCATGAAGATGGATATTTTTAGATGAGGCATTATAGTTGATTATTTTAATTGTATTTGCTATAATTTTAAAAATATGTTCTAGTAAAGAAATATAACTTCTGTAGGTAAAATAATTGAGTAAACTTTATCTAACAAAGAAAAAGGAATGTTGATGTTTTTATAATTTGAGTCCTTGCCTTTCAGTAGGTTTCAGGATCTCAGTAAAATCTGAGTTTATGTCTTAAGCTTATTACCAAAGTCTAAGGAAAACAGGACTCAGGCCCATCACTGAGAAAAGCTAAAGCTGAAATGTACTGAAGATATCTCATTGTTACCTTTGTGAGCTTTCATGGTAAAATCAAGTCAGTCATGTTACTGTATAGCAGTGGTTTCTATACTTCAGAGAACTAAAGAAGGAGTATACAACTTAAGTTGTAGACGCCCTCCATCCTTGAAGCTATGAATGTAGGATGCAAATGGGCATGCCTCTTGAATTAAGAGAATAGTGTTTGGCTCTAACCTACCTGGACTGAGCTGGCTTGTAGCAAATCATGCAGTAGCTGAAAGCTAATGTAAAAGTTACTTCAGAGCCTACAAAAACGGATTGCATAAACGAAATGTAAAATGATGCACGGTGATGGATTGTCTGAATAGGTATATATCCATTCTCCTTTTCTTCTTCAGTACAGTGGAATCTCTCTGGTGAGGTCAGGGACCACATGTATTTTGTGTAATTTCCCCTAGAAGTGCCTGGCACATAGCAGACACTCACTCAATTTCCCTTGAATGAATGAGCTGTGAGGCTGACTCAAAATTAAAGCATCAGATCTGATCAGAAGCCAATTAAATGAGCAAGCACACACTATGTCCTGGCACAATGGCCAGGACAAGAGCAGGTGAGCACACAGCAAGTGTTAGATGATGTCTTTCCTATAGACCTTGGTATTTTCTGCTTTCTATAAAGTTGTGTACTTTACTGTACAGTGATAATTTACCAAATGGTAACATTTCTGCCTTTGTAGATGTTAATAAGTAATTGTTTTAAGAAATACATTTTTTAAAGATTCTAGAATCAAATAAGATTGGTGAAATGCTGATTACACTATTCCACCCTTAGAATTTTTCTACTTAACTAAGTATTTGAGAAGTACAACAGTAAAGCAACTTGCTTAACCTTTTTGAAAACATGTTTTTATCTTTATGAATGTTTTGTATACACAATAGTTCTACAATATGTGCTATGAAAAAATAGCAATCCTTTACCCCAGCTTCTCATTTCCTTCTTCCCCAAGGCACTGATTGATTCTGTTGTCATTTATTTCAATGCCTCTAAATAGCTGTAAACAATTGCTTATACTCCCACTTTTTTTTGTTGTTTTAGGCACTATATATTGACTTCTATTTGGAGAAGGGCTCAGGCAATGTCACAAGCATCAAACACTGCAGGCTGGAACTCACAGGCAAAAGAACTGGCAGAATACATGGAGACCTCAGTCTGCAGACCCTTGGCATCACATGGAGAGGTATACTTGGGCCAGGTTTGTACTCCAGGAGAGGAATGCCTCTGTAAGCTCTGTTGCTTTCTTTGCATATGGGGTTGGGGAAGGCAGGCAATGTGACAACAGGGCTTTTACATACATAAGAGTGCTGTTGCCAATGGAGACCAACACCTTGCAGCTTGATACCAGCTGCCTAGGGGAGTGGCAAACCAGTTCTGATAGAGCCTGTAGGGAGAGGAGCACTGGTCCCATTGGCATGTTACCAGGTAACCAGAGAAGAGAAGTGCTGGCTCACCAGTGGGCAATCCTCTAGGACTCTATAACTCCACTACCCCCACTTCCAATGCCCTATCCTCCAAGTAGAGTTGGTTTTTTGTTTTTTGTTTGTTTGTTTGTTTGTTTGTTTGTTTTGGTACATTTGATTAGATTAGTATTCAGTTGCTCAGTATTATGACCACTTGAAATGCTATTCATGGTTGAACCATATAGTATCCTTGATTAATTTATCCTTCAGTACTACTTTTTATTTTTCCTGGAATTATTTTATTGTTTTACGTTTGCAAAGTTCTCTATGTACCTGTCACTAATTTATACACAAATTCTCTATCAATTATACAGACCTCTTCTTAATATGTTCAAACACATTAAGCATTCCCACAGTTTTATTTTCCTGAAATACCTTTTCCAGAGTCTTCAGAACTGCTCTGTCTGAATATCTTGCCCTCAATGGCTGTTGCGCACTTGTACTCTGCTTTCTCACTGTTGAAGTGGCTTCTCTTGGTAACCTACCTAGATTCCCTTATAGGGTTGGGGCACATGCCCTCCCACTGATGTGAATGCTAATGCCTCAAAGATGCTTTCTTCTTCAGGAATGACTTTCAGCCCAATGAGAGTAACCTTAACCAGAAGGTTACACCTTTCCCGCTGGAACCTCTCCACAGTCGATGGTGGATTGACACAAAAATACAAAAGTTGGGTCTCTTTGCCTCTAGGTGGTACCACCTCTGTGGTGCAATTTATGCCCCCAAAGCTGCTCTTGGGACCAGGCTGAGATATCCTCCAGCTGAGTTGACATCTTTGCTTGCTTCCTTCCCCTTTCCTATTCTGCTCCCCATTGTCTCTCTCTCTGCTGAAAGTGATCCCTCTGTAAACTACAAGCACATGAATTCCTGTTTCAGTCTCCGCTTCTAGGATACCTGACCTAAGACAACCATGACCCTAAGGTTTATTTTCACATCTTTTGAGTTGATTCTCTATTTTTCTGGATCTAGGTCTTCCTCTTTCTTGGTGTATTTTGCTGGGTAAAAGACACCTTTTGTAACTTCCTGAGCAGGTGGGAAATTAAAATTTTAGTTAGTAAATGACATAAAGCATTTTTATTCTACCCTCACACAGGATAAATCATTTTGCTTTGTGTAGAATTTTATATTGGAAATAATTTTGCATCAGAATTTTGGAGATAGGACTTCATTACTTCAAGTATCCATTGCTGTTGTTGAGAAGTCTAGTGAATTTCTGACTCCTGAACTTTGTGTTATCCTTTTTTTTCCCCTCACTATACATTATTAGGGTCTGTTTTCTTCTCTAGTGTTCTGAAATTTATCAGTGATATGGATTGATATGAGCCTATTTTGATGTATTGCATTGAGCACAAAATGGGCTCGAATCTGGCAACTTATGTACTTCAATTCTGGGAAATTTTAAGAAATTATTTCTTTGAAGACTTTCCACCCTTAGTTTTGTCTGTTCTCTGCTTTTACAATCCCTATTATTTGGATGTTGGAATTCTTGAATTAATTATTTTTTAAAATATTTTTCTCTGATTTATCACTTCTTTGTGTTTTCCTCTACTTTCTGGAAGATATTTTTCCATTTTATTCTCTAATCCTCACTAAATTTTTCATTTCTGTAAGCATATTTTTAACCTGTAACAACTCACAAAAATTAATATATATATTTTTTGAGATGGAGTTTTTCTCTTGTTGTTCAGGCTGGAGTGCAATGGCACTATGTCAGCTCACTGCAATCTCCGCCTCCCAGGTTCAAGCGATTCTCCTACCTCAACCTCCTGAGTAGCTGGGATTACGTGCACCCGCCACTATGCCCAGCTAATTTTTGTATTTTTAGTATAGACAGGGTTTCACCATGTTGGCCAGACTGGTTTTGAACTCCTGACCTCATGATCCACCCACTTTGGCCTCCCAAAGTGCTGGGATTAGAGGCATGATCCACTCCACAAAAATTTATATAAACTTTTCAAAACCAATAATTATCTCAGTTCCATTTTTATGGTATCTTTATCTTGTTTCATGGACCCAATATTTTATCTTATTTATTTAAAGATTTAATAATTCTTGGATTTTTTTCTTGCATAGTTTCTATTTTCTCCAAGTTGCTTTCTTGTTGTTATCTTTTTTATAAAAGATATTCTCTTCTGTTGTTATCATTACAGTTGTTGTGGTCTCTGTCCTTATGATAGTTCAAGAATCCCTCAGGTTTTTGGGAATCCTTGGTTGACTTCTTAACTTTAAGAGTGAGGCACTGAAAAGCTATTTGTTAACTCTATGTGCTTGGCCAGAGGTCTTCAACTGTATGCCTCTTTGTACGGTTATTAGGCTATGCTGTTTCATGTGGAAAACATCTTACATTATTGTACTGGTTAAAATGTGTGTTCAGTTTTGGGTAACAGAGAATTAAAAGAAGAGAAGCTTAAACAAGAAAGACGCTTATTTCCATTCAATGTAAATCTGGGCTAGTAGAGTGCTATAGAGTGTCCAGGATTCAGACATCTTTTGTCTTGCTGCTCCACCGTCTCTAGGATGTTTCTGTGCATTCTGTGTTCCAAGAAGCCTTTGCATCATGTCTACACTCTAGTTAATAAGAAGAAGGAAGGAAGGATATATATCCCACCTTTTGAAGTTATACATACAGCATTTGCTTACATCCCATTGGCCAGAAATACTGGCCACAGGTCATGGCAAGGGAGGTTGGGAAATGTGTCAATTTTTTTTTTACAATATGCATACAGCCATATGCTTAATAAAAAATTATATGATTGTAGAAGAAGGGAAAAATAGATATTCAGAGACACCTAGAAAACTCTGAGTCACACCTTTAGGGGATTTCTCTCAGTCTGGTTACATCCCCCAGAATATATTCTTCCAAAACCCTGCCTGGAAAGCTACAAGTCTGAATGCCAGAATTCTGGGAATTAAATGGGACAAAAAAGCTGAATTAGTGGTAGTGCTAATAGTGGGGACTGTGTTTCATTGTTTACTTGAATACTTTTACTTTATCATGCCACGTGTTCTCTAGTCCAAAGACTAGCTCTCCAGAAATAACTCAGTTTTCTTTTTTTTTTTTCTTTTTTTTCTTTCTTTTTTTTTTTTGAGATGGAGTCTTGCTCTGTTGCCCAGGTTGGAGTGCAATGGCTCACAGTCTCTGCTCACTGCAAGTTCCGCCTCCCGGGTTCACGCTATTCTCCTACCTCAGCCTTCTGAGTAGCTGGGACTACAGGCGCCCCCCACCATGCCCAGCTAATTTTTTTGTATTTTTTTTTTTTTTTAGTAGAGACGGGGTTTCACCGTGTTAGCCAGGATGGTCTCGATCTCCTGACTTCGTGATCCACCCGCCTCAGCCTCCCAAAGTACTGGGATTACAGGTGTGAGCCACCATGCCCGGCCGTAACTCGGTTTTCTGTTGGGAGTGGAAAGCAAGTTGATTAAAATGTTGAACAGTGATGTTTCTGGAGTGGGGAGGAGGTCTGAGAATCTAACATTCAACCAGTCCTTGTGTATTCAGTCCATCCTAGTTCCAGAAGTAGTTGCTCCTAATTCCTAAGGACAGTAGAAATTGGACTGCTTCTCAGAGTTTCCCACTCCTTGACTTGGGATTCCAATTTTTTAAGTCTCCTAAGTGATTAACCATTCATTCATCTGCTTTATAGCTTCCAAGATTTTGTTTTTGTTGGCTCCTCACCAGTTCTATTAGTCCTGATGAGTTCTGATTTTTTAAAAATCCTCTTGCATTTGTTTTAGTGAGAAGCGATAGAGAGAAATGAATAGGTCAACCCATCATCTTTAATTCAAACTCTGAATTGTTTTTTAATACTTTTTGCTTCAGCACCTCACTTCTTTTATTGTTGGAACACATTTCCAATGGCAAACATAATATTGATGGAATGATCATGATGGTGATGATCATAATAGTCAAATGCACTTAGTTCTTACTTTGTTGTTGTTTTGTATAAACTTAAGGGGTATGAATGCAATTGTTACATGCATATAATGGTGAAGTCTTGGCTTTTAGTGTATGCATTATCCAAATAACATACACTATATCTGTTAATTACTCATCACTATCCTCTCTTCCACCCTTCTAGTTCTCCAATGTCTATTATTCCACACTCTATGTCTATATGTACCTCTTGTTTCACTCCCACTTATAAGTGAGAATATGTAGTATTTGACTTTCTGTTTCTGAATTGTTTCACTTAAAATAATGGACTCCAGTCAGCCACATTGCTGCAAAAGACGTGATATAATTCTTTTTTATGGCTAAATAGTAGTCCATTGTGTATATATACTACATTTTCTTTATCCAATCATTTAGTGATTGACACTTAGACTGATTCCATATCTTTGTTATTATGATAGTGCTGCAATAGGTATACTGGTTTTTTTTTTTTTTTTAATTTTCAGGGCACACCATTTATATGTGCTTTTAGATCCAGGCACATGAGACTCTCACACAAAGTCCCGAGCTCAAGGGGTCTTGCACTTTGGGAATGCCTACTTGAACCATTTCTATGGTAGTTACTTTTTATGTGTCAACTTGACTGGGTTAAGGGATGCCCAGTAAAACACAGTTTCTGGGCATGTCTATGAGGGTGTTTCTGGAAGACATTAGCATTTGAATCAGCAGACTGAGTAAAGAAAATCTACCTGCACCAATGTGGGCAGGCAGTATCCAATCCATTGAGGGCCCAAGTAGAACAAAATGGTGGAGGAATAGCAAATTAATTCCCTTTTCTGGAGCTGAGATATCCATCTTCTTCTGCTTTTGGACATCAGCACTCCCCCAGTTCTAAGGCCTTTAACTTCAAACTGAGAGTTATACCATTGGTTTCTCTGGTTTTCAGGCCCTTGAACAAAGGCAAAATCATGCTTTCCTGGTTCTTTGGCTTGCAGGTGGCACATCATGGAATGTTGTGGCCTCAATAATCAAGTGAGCCAATTGCCATAGTAAACTATCTTATCCTATCTATCTATCTGTCTGTCTATCTATCTATCTATCTATCTATCTATCTATCTATCTATCTATCTATCCTATTGGTTCTGTTTCTCTAGAGAACCCTGGCTAACATAATTTCTTTTCCTTTTTTTTTTTTTCTTTCTTGAGATGGAGTCTTGCTCTGTCTCCCAGGCTGGAGTGCAGTGGCGTGATCTTGGCTCACTGCAACCTCTGCCTCCCAGGTTCAAGCGATTCTCCCGCCTCAGCCTCCTGAGTAGCTGGGACTACAGGCAAGTGTCACCATACCTGGCTAAGGCTAATGTAGTTTATAAGGCCTTCTGTGGGGCTTAGAATCAACCAGGACTGGCAATGCCACCCAGACAGAGTACTCCAAGCCCTAATTAGAATCATGTAGGCCCTGGTTCTTGTTTCTTTTATTTAGGGTACTCTCTGACCTCTACCCTTTGTGTGGTATTGTCCATATGCCTTGGGAAGCTCTGGAACTCATATCAGTCATCCCAAGGGCTGGTAGCCACCCTGGTTCCAGTGGTCCGCCCTGATAAACTGAGTCCTCCCGCTGGCTGAAGCAGAATTCTTTCATAAAAGGATATGAGACTGGGTTATAAGAATGAGGCTTACATGCTTATTGTGGCTGACTCTCACTCAGTCAGAGAAAGGATGAAGTCTTTTATACTGCTTGGGCAATACACAAATACGTAAGTTCCTTTTCTCTACCATAATTAAATCTTCATTGACAAATCACTGGATCTCACTTGGCCCTGTGAAGATTCTTCATCCTGTGTCTAATTGAACAAGTCTTACCTAGGATACACCAGAAAATTTGAAGACATTCACTTTATGGCTATGTTATATTTACCATTTGGAAATTGATAGTCTCAAAGTAGACTAACATAGCTTTCAACTATGTCTCCTCTCAAATGCTTTAGGCTGCAACCACTGCATTCCTAGAAAGTTATCTATCTCAGTATCAGCTGCACCTCTGACTTTACACACTGCTATCAGCAGTAGGAGAGGGCCTGTGGGCAGTGAGCAAAGTGGTTCCTATATACATATATAGGGCTATTCTGGTGATTTTGGCTGGTTCTGATCATTGGATGCCTTATTCTGCACCAGTCTTCATACATTTTGAATATCAACACTGTTACTGCATTTACTTTTGTTTTATTGTGCTTATTGCACTGATATCAAACTGAAAGTTAAATATATAAAGTACTTTGCCTAAATTTGCAAGCTGAGAGTAAATGGCAAAGCAGGGATGGTGCCCAAAGACTATCTCATTCTATAATTTGTTTCCCAGACTATCGCATCTCAGATTGGAAAACTCTCATGCAGAGTTTAGGTATTCCTCCCTATGCCCCAAGAATCCATTGCACTTTTTGGTACTCTCTACCCCAATTAAAGTAGCTATATTATTGTATTATATTTGTATTATAATTATTCTGGTAACTACATGTAGCTGCGGTGTCTAAAAGAGAGAATAAAATGAAATGGTAAAAGGCTTAGAGTGTGGAGCAGTAAAAAGGTTCTTAGGCTTTTATTCACACCAAACTGAACACAAACTTCAGGAAATTACTTCAGCTTTCTAAATGTCAATTTCCTCATCTGTAAAAGGAGAATACTTTTCGGTAATTCGTTGAGGGTATTAAATACGATTACATAGGTAAACCATAGTGACTATACATAGAAGGCACTAAATGAATGTATCTTGTTTTTCCCCAGCTCCCAACACACACATTTAAGGGTATGGATAATTCTGGTGGACAGATCTCTCTAGGGAGAACAAACTCTGTCAACATATATCCTTGAGTCTGATCAGAGATATAAAAGAAAGAATCAGACACATAATAAATGTATGTTGTAGATTCTCATCTTTGATTACTTCATTTTGCAAAATAGTTTAATCTCATGATAAACAATTTTATAGAAAAATTTGTTTAGTATAACCTAGGCTTAAGTAACTATTTTTTAGTTTTCAGGGCTTGGAACAAGCCAGAAATACATACCACAAAATACTTGTTAAAATGAGCTCAACGCTTTACAAAAAGGAAAGCAAAAGCAAAAAGGATGAATTTTTAAAATGCATATAATTTTGTAGATCCAATTTGGGAATCTTTTGAACATAAGAAACATAGTTAGGGCAAAAGTTATTTTTTATGGTAAGTTGGTGAGTTTGCAAAAGCGAAGTTGGAGAGTTTTTTGACATCCAAGAGCCAAGATTTGTAGACAGCAGCTGGCTAGTATTATGCTCACATTTCCAAGCACAATAGATATGTAGAAATGAGGTAGTTTCTGAATACTAATCTTGGGAGAAAACCAACCAGAAATTCTGCTGCTCATCATTGTTATCTGAATTGTCTTTTGCCCTTTCCTGCCACTGCTTTCCATTTGCAGGACATACTATCCTGGTCACTAGGCCTATGCGAGAGCTTTTGCACATTCATGCCCCACCTGCTTTCCACATTGGATGTGAAGGTCAATTCTTCATGGAGCTCTTTGCCATGTGTGGAGAGGACAGAGTGATAGCTGTGTGATCCCATCTGGGAAAACTGTTGCTGAATGTTTACTTTATGAAAAATAGCCTTGTAGTGTTGGACGGTAAAAACTGGCAGAGACCATT